>NW_028270159.1:99718694-100024694 GCF_037043375.1 Chiloscyllium plagiosum | reverse complement strand
CTGAAAAGGACAAACATAGATGCTCGGTGGACAGGCACTGGCCAGATTTCAAAGATGTGAGAAAAAGCTGCTGAAACTCCCCAGTCCAACATGGAGAACCACTTGGGACACACCAGAAGTGAACGCCAGCCCGACACACCTCATTTCAGTGCTTCTGAGTTTCATAATTCCAGCACTCCATACACTAGGGAGCTAAATGTGAGCCATACCAGGGTTGTACAGGAGAGCGTGAGGTATACATTTTGCACATTGCTTCTGAGCTTCATGATGTTGTACCCGGGAATCCAGGGATATGAGCAAGAAAGTCGGGTAAACGTACAGAAGGACAGACATTTATATTATCATTGGATTAGTACTTGATCGGCAAGTTGCAGAAATCAGCATCTGCAGTCATTGTTTTTACCAAGTTGCAGAAATGTGGGTCGTCTTCAAGAAATAGGACAGGATTGACGAATCAGATTTTGATGAGTCCAATATCAGGAAGGAGAACATAAAATAAATGTGGCGACAAATCAGCTGAAATGGACAGTGATATCAGATAATCAATCGACCTCAGAGAATCAGATATCACAAACCAAATGAGATGTCAGTGCAGTATGGAGCAATGTGCAGACCAGTCGAATGTCCTGCTCAATGCACGGCAACAATCTGTGCAGACCGTGCAGAACACACTAGTTGATTAGCTGCCTGTCCAGCATGGGGATCCTTGCAGCGAATAGCAGTGAATTGATCTGTAAAACAGGAGCTGTTGCCCTCCCGGAAAGTACAGCTGTGTGCAACGAACCTGTGCATTGCTTGCGAACACTGTGTTCGATCACTGTCGAACAGATGGAATCGTGCAGCCCCTGCTGGAAATGACAGGAGGTACAAATCCCATCATTCAGAGCTCCATATCTCAATTGAGCCATGGGATATGGAGCATCAAGACAAGAGAAAGAAGAGAACTAACGTATGTTTGAGGGGGCAAGGGTCAGACACGGCTTTAAAGGGTTCCAAGGTAGTCAGGAAGGAACTGAATAATGGACTAAGCGGGAGCTGGAAAGAGGCGTGAAAATATGGGTCGAATTAAGCAAAATCAGAGCGCATTCTATACTAATGTGGGGAACAAGAGGGTGGCCAGAGTGAGGGTAAGGCTGATCAGGGTCGGTGTAGGGTATTTTCACCTGGTATTGGAGGAGCGAGAGTAAGTCTTTAATGAATAGTTTGCTTCGGTATTCTGTATTGAGAGAACCCTTGATGTTTCTGAGGACAGCGTGAAACAGACTGATATTCTGGAACAGGTTGATGTGAGGAAGGAGAATTTGCCGAAAATTTTGAAAAACGCACAGATAGGTAAATCCTTTGGGTCGGACTCAAGGTTAGTATGAGAGGCTAGGAAAGAGATTGCTTTGGTATTGATCTTTTCGCATTCACTGTCCACTGGAGTAGTGCTTTGTGATTTGAGGGTGGAAATGTTACTCCTTGTTCAAGAAAGGGAATAGGGTTAATCCTGGTAATTACAGACCATGATTCTTATGCCAGTGGTTAGCAACTTATTGGAGAGGATTCCAAGATGCAGGACTCATTATTACCATTGTTTGATTAGGTAGACTCAGCATGGCTTTTTGTGGGGCGGTTCATGCCTCACAAGCCTATTTGAAATCATTGACGATATGACAAAACACGTTGTTGAAGGTAGAACATTGGATGTGTTGCAAATGGATTTTACCAAGGCATTGATAATTTTCCGCATGATTGGCTTATTCAGAAAGTAAGGAGACATGGGATGCAGGTTGATCTAGATATCTCGATCCATAATTGGCAGTCCCATAGAAGACAGAAGATGAAAAGTATTCACCCTGGAGCTCAGTGAGCAGTGGTGTTCTGCAGAGATCAGTTCTGGGATATCTGCTCTTTCTGATCTTTATGAATGACTTCGATGTGTAATTGGAAGAATGGATTAGGAATGTTGCTGATCACGCTAATATTGTTCGAGTTGTGGACAGTGTGTAGTCTTATTGTAGGTTTCACCGAGACATTGACAGGATGCAGAATTGAGCTGATAATTGGCAGATGAAGTGCAATCTGGAAAAGTGTGAATAATACACTTCGGGAGTTCAAATATGAATTTGAATACAGCATACAGGGTTAAAGGCACAATTTTTGGTAATGTGGAAGAACAGTGTAATTTGGGGTCTATGTCAATATACATCAAAGTTGCCACACAGTTTGTTAGAGTTGTTAAGAAGGCACATGGTGCGCTGGCTAGCATTAACCTGGGACCTGACATTATGAGCCGCGAGGTTGTGATGCAGCTGTTTAAAGCCCGCATTAAGCCATTGCTATGAATATGGAAGTGTGCCCTGTAGCTTAAAGAGAGAGTGAATGGTATTCTGTACAGTGTTCACAAGCACCTTTGTTATGAATAACTCGCAGTCTCAGAGTTTCCAGAAAAACGAAAAATATGTAAATCTCGCTGTGGAATAGATAGCTAGGTTTTGTGTGCTATTTTGACAATAATTCGAATTTAACCAAGCAGTTTAAATTAGGTCACAGGATACTAAAATTCAATCGATTTTGTATTCATTGTTTTGCCAAAATTGAACAAATGGGAGGATCGATATTGGGATGATAAAGAGGCAGTCAGTTTGAATGTTACACAGAAGTAAACCGCCATCGAGAGAGACTGATATTTAAAAAACTCTCTATCAAGGGTACTTTTTTTGTATGAAGCATTTTTTACCGGAGACAACCCAGGGAGATGCAAAGCCGAAGAAGTAGGGCATTGAATACGACAACCGCTGTCTGGTTCAGAAATTAAGTTTATGTATTCTTAATACAAGTTTTGGTTGGAATATTACGTTGTTATAAAGTTGGATGCGGATTACAAGTTTAGATAATGGTGGGCATGAGCTATGAACAGTTGCTGTTTAATGATCACTTTTAGACAAAGGAATAAATTGTTTTCTTTTCTTTTTGAAAATAGTTGATTTTGTTAATTCTCTTTCACTTGTATATTAATAGCTTGCAAGGCAGCTAAAGCTTGCGAACTTTAATTAGCAGAAGACTTCATTGACGTGTCATATCACCACACTTGAAATATTGTGTTCAATTCTGGTCGACTTATTAAACGAAATGTGTGAAGCTCTTGCGAGGGTACAGAGGACAGCAGAAATACTGACACAGACCACACAGAGCGACTAAAATATTGAGAAAGTCATCACGCAGAAAAGTAAGTACTGCCAGATTTCCTAAATCTGTATTTTGGTCAGTGTGTGTACTGTGTGTGTATTGATGATTGCGTATCTTTGTGTGCATGTGCATCTGTGTATCAGTATTTGTCTTTGTATGGCTGCATTAGTATCTGTGTGACTCTATAATATTCATCTTTGTGTGCATCTTTGTGACTGTATTCGTCTCTGTGTATCTCTGTGTGTATCACTGTGCATGGCACCTTCACCACGAACACTCACACACGCTGAAAGAGGCAGGAATACTTATTGTACTGAGGCCCCTCAGAGTGCAATATGATCATGTCGAGTAATGTATGTGTTTGCTCTGTAATGTCGAAGCAATTTATGTTTGAAGATTATTCGTAACAGAATGTGCACATTAAAGTGTATTTCCATTGGAATCGTATCCAAGCATCTCCGACAGAACCATTTGTAAGGTGATGTGATGACTTTATTGTACGTTCTTTAATTTTAAATCATTTGTAATGCAATCCTACAAACTATAAGTGAGAATGGATTTAAAAGCTCTGAAACTGGCCCATTGGTGATGGCAAAATTTCAAGAACAACATTACTCCGTATCAGACAAACTGTTCTGTGCTTCCAAAGACAGTATTTGAAAAAAAAACTAAACAGCCGTGCATCGTGAGAGTTTCACAGTATTTGATGTCCTCTCAGAGTAAGCAAAAAGCATATCTGCTATTTTTGTGGTTGCTTGGAGAAGTCATTGTATGTGTATAAATTTCAAGGGGACAGGCAGATGACATGGGGGCGGCGGGAGTTGATCCCAATTCCAATTGATTTATTGGAAAAACCACAGGGACAGCATTTCACAGAGATACAGACAGAGATGCACACAAATATAACTGCACATATTAAACAGCTACCACATATACATGTGAATATGCTAACTTACATGCAAACACATCGAAATTTCTTCAGGACAGAAATAGGTTTTTCATTCATAGAGTAATCAATGGTCAGTTGGAGAAGGCACGAGAATACGGCTGAGAAGCATTTCAAACGTGATCAATTGGCACAGCAGATCCACTGGGTGAAATGTCCCAATTCTGCTAAAATTACTGTTTCCTGAAGTGAGTCATTTTAGAAGATCGAATTTAAATGCAGATTGTAGGTTCAAAGGCAGGATTCTTGGCAGTGTTGAAAAACAAAGGGATCTTGAAGTCAATGTCCATAGACCCTTCAAAGTTGCTACCCAATTTGAACGTTGTTCCTAACGCATATGGCGTGTAAGCTTTCATTAGCAGGACGTTGCTGCTCTATTGAGCCCTGGTTCGATCACACTTAGAATGTTGTGTCCAGTTCTGGTCGCCCGATTATAGAAAGAATATGCAAGCTTTAGTGTGAGTGCAGGAGTGATTTACCAGGATGCTGCCTGTACTGGGAGGGGGAGGAGCATGACTGTTGAAGAAAGTTTGTGGGATCTCGGGCTTTTATTTTCATTCGAGTGATGAATGATGAGAGAACTTGACAGAGGTGTGCACGATGACGAGATGCATAGATAGGGTGCAAAGCCAGAAATGTATTTCCCAAGGTGGGAATATCAATCACAAAGGGACCAGAATATTAGGGTGATTGGAGGAAGGTTGAAGAGAGAGAACCGATGTGTTTGTAATGATGTGCCAGCAGGTGTCGTGGAATCAATACATTAGGGACATTTACACAACTCTTGGATAGTCACATGGATGATCGTAAAATGAGGTATGTAGTGTAGTTTAATTTTAGAGTAGGATAAAAGGTCAGCGCAGCATTGAGGGCTGAAGCGCTGTACTGTACTCTTTTATGTTCTATGTTCCAATTTCTTATACTCTTGTGAGCTTATGCTATCTGGAATTCCGCTAAATTCAGTGGTGGCAGAATTTGGTGTGTATTTCATTGAAGAGGTTCAATGGACATGTGGACAGTTATCAAGGGCTGAATGGTCAATATCTGCTCCTCGTTGTCGCATCCTTGTGTCTCAAAACACAGGAGATTGTCGAGAGAGAAACACATTTGAGAATAAGGGCATTCACACTTCAGACTGAAGAAGGGATGTTCGTTTCTCTTTAGCGTTGTGTGAGCTGTGGAGTTCTCATCCCCAAAGAGCAGTGAAGAATGGGTTACTGGAAACATTCAAGGTTCAGGTCCATAGATCTTTGATGATCAAAAGAATCCATGCCAACTGGGAACAAACAGGAAAGTGTGATGCAGCAATATTCACATCAACATTGCATATTCAAAACGGTGCAGAGGGCTCGAGGAGCTAAATGACCAACTGCTGCTCGCAATCCATGTGGTGTGCTCTCACTCAATCCATTGATGCTGTCAAGAGTGTTGCGCCGGAAATGCACAGCAGGAAATTCGTCGTTTTGGGCAAAAGCCCTACATCATAAGGATTATTTTCTTATTAAGGGCTTTTGCACGAAACGCCGATTTTCCTGCTTCTCGGATGCTGTCTGACTTGTTGTGCCTTTCGGACGCCACACACTTGATTCTAATCTCCATCATCTGCAGCATTCACTTTCGCCTCTCGATGCTGTTACAGAAGGAAAGGAAGATCCCATTCAGCCAGTCAGCATCGATGCAATAAGACAGGAGGATAACATTCTGTTCCCCTATTTTTTTTTTACAAAGGATTAGGGTGAAGTCGTTCAGCCTTATGAGTACATTACACAGAATAGGAGGAGGACATTCAACATTTCTAGCCTGCTGCACAGGAACAGGGGAGCACTGGGTACTGTCAGACAATCGACATTAGGGTTAGATGTTTCTTTTCAGGTTGGAAAGATTTACATTGGTGGAATGGCACAGAGTTAATTATTTAGGGCGGCACGGTGGCACAGTGGTTAGCACTGCTGCCTCACAGCGCCAGAGACCCGGGTTCAATTCCCGCCTCAGTCGACTGACTGTGTGGAGTTTGCACGTTCTCCCCGTGTCTGCGTGGGTTTCCTCCGGGTGCTCCGGTTTCCTCCCACAGTCCAAAGATGTGCAGGTCAGGTGAATTTGCCATGCTAAATTGCCCGTTGTGTTAGGTAAGGTGTAAATGTAGGGGTATGGGTGGGTTGCGCTTTGGCGGGTCGGTGTGGACTTGTTGGACCTGTTTCCACACTGTAAGATTAGCAACAATTTAGAATCTGTCAATGTTTTAGATGTGTGTACTGATTGGATTGAGCTCAATTAGCTCAGCAAACAAAATAGTAATTTAATCAGTTGCCAATTGGTGGTAGAGCGTCTGTAAGGGGATAGAGACAGTTGGGTTATGTGCAAACCTTCAGCAGAAACAATATAGACTGGAATAGCGAAATTCGTGCTGTGACAGAGTGTAAGACAACAGTAAACTATTTAAATGGAGAGAGATCACAATCTTTAGTGGTAGAAAGCATTTGTGCGGCCTGTTACATAAATCACACAAGGTTAGTATGCAGATGCACCAAGTGATTAGGACCGTATATGGAATGATTCTACTTCATACAAATGCTATCAGAATGATTTAATGCATCTGTACAGAGCATTTCTGAGGCCGCATCTGATGTATTGTATGTAGTTATGATTCCCTAAACTGAAAATAAATATGTACCCAATTGTTTTCGAAGCTTTTCAAATATATTTCACTTTACTTGCTCCTGGAAGAAGACCATGTTCTATCATAAAGCACGGAAACATACCCTTCTGTCGAACTTGCCCATGCTGACCAGATGTCCTGAATTAATCAAGTCTCATTTGGCAGCATTTGGCCCATTTCCGTCTAAACCTTTCCTATTAATGTATTTATCCAAATGGCTGTTAGATGCTGTTATGGTCGCAGTTTCCCACAGAACGGATGGCAATTAATTCCATGCACTCCATGAAACGTTTACCACTTTTGTCCTTTTCAATATTTCACCTCTCAGCTTAAATCTATGTGCTCCAGTTTTGGAGTCCGCCTAAGTAGGAAAATGACGTTGGTGATTTACCATTTCTATGCCCGTCTTGGTTTAATACACATTTAGAAGGCCAAAACACTTCAGAGTCGAGAATGAGAGGTGCGTAGCTGATGGACATTTCCCCTGGTATGGTACACTCGAGCTAAGGATTCAAATTTAAGAAAATAATGTATACATTTTAACACAGTTACTATGACAACATGAATTTATTGGACAAAAACATGAGAACACATTTGAACATAGCTTCAAATTTGTTTAGCCACCAAGAGAGTATAATTATAAATTAAAAGTTGCTTCGACATGGAGCAGGGAACAAGGATGGAGTCATACATTCCAGATAATTTTCAATGAGGCCACACGTAGTCCAGTTTGGTGGTCAGATAACATTATTGACAATTTCAGTCAGAGACTGTCAAAACGTAATCTATTGGAGAGGCCACGGCTTATTGCTCACTCTCTTTCCTTGTTCCTTCTCACAGTAAAATGTGAGAGGTGAAAATATGCCATTCATCTTTAACAAAAGTGAAAGATTCATGTTGATGATTCATTGGAACCTTTCCACTGCCTGAAGCAAAATACAACTTTTCCAGGAAGTAATCCCATTGCCCACAGCTTGGTTGAGCAGAATAACCAGACAGGGAGAATAGCATTTGGGGCGATCTAATTTTGCCTCTTTTCTGGAATTTAACTGTTGCTTGGACAAACACTTTCGAGTTAATATTCTGCAGGTTTTTCTTTTCTGTTTGTCTTCAGGTATGTGTATGTATTTGTTTGTGTACACCTGTGTGCGTGACTCTGTGTATGTCACGGTGTGTGTCGGTGTATGTGTATGTCTGTGTGTGCGAACGAAGTGCATCTCTGCATGCATTGAAATAGAAGAATTGATGCACATATTTGCCCAAATTGTTTCTCATGTATCATTGATTCATAGCTTGAGTTACGTTGTTTTGGTTAAAGATGAGTTATTTTTGCAAATTTAAGATATATATCTGAATTGTCCCGAACAAAGGATCTGACCTATTCTGAGACCTATATCATTGGCCATATCACTAACCTGGTAACATTTAAAATTAGTCATGACCAATGAAGTAGCAGGACCAGTAAATGAAAGAGAGACTATTTTATTAACTGGGCCTGACCACCCAAAGCATTCTTAAGCTGACAGCCCAGACTGTGTATTTGCAATGCGTATTGGTAAGTGCACAGTGAAAACAACTGGGGTAAACTAGTTAGGTTGACTATCAGGTTGGAAAACAGACAAAAAAAATGTTATTTACAGAATTGCGGATTGAAACACAAAGAACAGAATATAGAATACCCACAGCACTCAGAATATCTCGAAACTAGACATAATTATGCTGTTTCGAACATACACAACCCCTTAAACACTGAGCAAAAATGATTCAAAGGTTTATATTTCGAAGTTAGAAGGACAGAAGGAGAGAGAGAGTCTCGCAGCTAGTTTGCACACAGCCCGCTGTACCACTGACTCAACCAAGAGTTCAGCTTTTTGGACTGACCACTCCACTTTCATTATCCAGGTCACTTCTAAAACATAAGCTTTGGCCTAAAGTCTCGTGTTTACGTATAAAGAAAATGGCTCCTTGATGCACTTTTCTCTCTGTACACAGCCGATTCTGAGTTGGGAGTGTTTAACAGCTTCTCTGAACAAAATGAAAACAGGATACAGTATCCTTGAGGAAATGGACAGCTTTCAGAAAAAAAGACCAGCTTACTGATACCTCTCCCCTTAAAAAATGAACCATCAATGTCCAAAGATGGCTGATTTTAAAACGCCTCAAAAACAATGGTTTATTAATCTAAAACACGAATGTACAGTACATTATTGACTCACATGGAAACGCGCAAACACAATCAATTTCAGTCCGTGGCACACTCGCCACTGAACGCCTCTGTATCTCATTGGTGTCTTGGCGATGCATCAGCAATCACGTGTTCGCAACTTACCTCATACACAATTGTCACATTGAATAGCTGCAACAACAATCTCCATCTAAACAGTCTGGCGTTTTTGTTTTTAAATTTCTCCACAAGTGTCAGTGGTTATGACCAGTGTATACAATTGTCTGGGATACTTTGCTAATAATTTAAACACTGAAATGATTCAATATGAAGTCCAAGCTCACAATCACTTTCGCCACTGTAGAATATTTCTGTTGATGAACATGCAACTGCCTTGAAAAATACCTGATGTTTCTTTCTACGCTAGCCATCCTCTTGCAGGATCACTGCACCAACACAGACATCATTGGTATTGATATACAATTTGAAAGAATTTGAGTATTTGGTGTGACTAATACCGGGGCAGTAGTTAACACAGTTCTGGGCTGACAAATGCCTTTTAACAGCTCCCTGTTCAATGAAACTCCTTGCCTTTCTTTCATAAGAGTTCGTTTCGTCGTTCAGCTACACTGCTAAACTCCTGCGTCAACCTTTAGTAAATTGCACTCAATCCCAGGAAACTTAGTACCGTTCACTTCGTCGACGGTGTGGGAAATTCCCTAACTACTTTCTCTTTCGCATTTCTTGGGGCCATTTTTTTTCTGTTTCGGATAACATGGCCCGGGAAGCTGACTCTTAGCTAGATTTAGCACCAAACCTGCTCTCCAAAATTGATCAAACAAGACTGATGAATGTTGTGAATGTTCCTTCCATGAATGATTAAAAATTACCAGGTCAACAATAAGGACCACACAGTTGGCAGTCACCTTATTAGTCAGTCTCTGCAATATGGTTGGTGCGTTTGTCATACCAAATCGCCTGGCTTTGAACAGTACAGTTCAATAGGTGTAATGAAATCCGAAACTGTTTTGCTTTCTCCATCAGAGATAATTGCTAATAGCCTCTAACCAAGTCCAACTTAGAAATGCATTATTGGCCCAATTTTTCGACGCAGGTGACCAGCCACAGAAGTCGAAATACATCAGTGTAATCGCTTATATTTACATCATACACAACTAGATAACGAACCCCCAGTTTATTTCTGCATGTCTCCACATGTGACGGTCGTAAAGTTTTCAGGTCGTTTCGATTTTCTTGCTGAACGTAACTTAATAATTTATCTCAAATTTGACAACTTCTCCGTTGTCCAAATTGATTTGACTAATGTCCAATACAGAATACTCTGAACATGGTTCTTTCCTTCCCTGTCAAAATGCTTTTGAGCATGTAGTCATGACACACTTTGTGACAGTTCCCTCTGTCTAGAATCCCTATCAAGTAATTCACCTCACTCAATTTCCTCTCTATTTGAGAAGCGTCACGAAAACTTGCTTTTCAATGTTCACCTATTACAAACTAACGTCCGATTAGCTGACATGTATTGCATGTCAGGCAAAATCCAACTAAATTCTTGCTTAGTCCAGGACAGTAAAAATGTCCTTGTATTATGGTCTGTGTTTTCCTCACTTGTCAATTACCTCAAAGTAGTAGCACATGTGTTATTCCTAGCACATCCGTTCTATGCCTACTGGCAAACCAATTTGATGTACCTGTGCCCATTCTCATCTGTTCCAATATGTGACGGTTTCCATTTCCTCATTAAGACACGACTTGTTACGTAATAACAGACCCAGGGAAGCAAATATACTCCTTGTTCAAATGCTTTTGTAATAAGCACTTTAAGATCTCATCTTCCTGCTGCAACTCAATAGACTCAACAGAGGTAAAGGAACTTGCATTTTTACTTATTTTCTCCTGTTCTGTCGCACTTGCCTAATCAAACAAAGTCTCTGAGAAAGCTGATTCAGCTTACTTATCTGTGCCTTTTGATTTCTCCTACTTCAGCTTGTGATTCTGCGATCCTGTTACTACACAATGAGGGAATACTCCTGAATAAATGTTCTGAATTTCTTCAGTTGCTTGCACCTCCACTGCCATTTCAACTTCAGCAGGCAGCACAACTACCGGTGAATCTAATATATCATTCGCGAGGCGAAACTGTATTCCTCGAGCTGAGAGTTTGTCAAGGACCCCTACCACAAATTCTACATTCTTCTCTTGACATTGTAGCCTCACTTTACGTAACTGAGCACCATGAATTCCTGTTACCAATAGCTTTTCCATCAATACCTTTTCAGGAATACAAATCCTGTCATCCTCCAGCGTTGCAGACTGAGATGCTCTTCTATCGCCTCATATCATAACTTCTTTGCCTGCTACTCCTGACCTATGTGAATGAGCTTTACGTCTGTTTGTTTTTTTTTTAAAACAGATCTGGGACCTTCTCCCTAATCTACCCATGATTCCGCTTTCTAGCTTCCATTGGAATTTCTGTCATCATGCCAACAAAACATGCAGTGTTATCTTCTTTTCCTACATTGACCGTTCGATATAATCAGTCCCTTGCATACCTCTTCAGACAGAATCCCGGTATTCTCGAATCCGCAAATGCAGTTCTGCCTCATGTAATTGTGTCTACATTCGGGGATACGAATAAAAAAATCAAGTCGAAAGTGACTGAAGAGAATAGGCTAATTGTGTATCGAGATAAATATTTAACGCATTGCTTATGTATGCATATTTTTAACAACAAAAACAACAAAAAGAATGAAGGAAACAACGCAGAGCCGAATGTACGACACACTAAATGCCGCATTCACACCGCAGGTTTCAACACATAACTTGTCCATTCAAGGAATTCACCGCCTCATACTTGTCACTCACTAAGACAATACCCCAGCTGATGACTGCGGTGATATGTAAACTTGCTTGCACATTGAGGATTACTCTGTCTTCGACATTGTTCCAGTGTTGTCGTCAGCATATTTGAGCCAGGGGCAAGTCCACACTCGCTGTAAACGGTCAGAAGCTATTACTAATTTTACAATGCATTTGCATAGATACTTCAGAGTATAATTGAGCTCATTTCCGAATTGTTGCTGTGTTACAGTGCAATGGAAAATGTTGGCACATATGCTGATGAGCTGTATCATGGCAGATACACGTACTGTTATCATTCGGTGATCTGAATCAGAGGGATAAAACTCAATGCTTTTAACTCGCACATCCATATCATAAACAAGCCGAGTAGCCAATGAAAGCATGAAAGATTCAGATATACTAAAGAGTAAAATAAGGTATCTCCTTCCCTTTATCATTTCTCGGTCTTTGTCATTCTCTCCAGTGGTGCAGTCCTGGTGGCCATGTCATTGTGTAGTAGTCACTACGTTGCGAATGTAGTGAGCAGCAGAACAAGAGCGGACGGGAGCAATGAAACATGATAAATGCGGTCCATGACGTGTAACCAACAAGTTTGTGTTTCAACCTGCATTTCCAGGGAATAATACCAATCATAAATCGAGCTTCTTGTGTAAAGCTTCGGGGAAGAGGTTCCAAACAGCCCAGTACGCTCACTGTTGTTAGAACCAAAATCACTGCTTACTTTTTTTTCAGTGCAGAGCTTTGTTTTAAGCTTTTCACAGCAAATGGCCAGAAAAAATAAATCAGAGGTGCAAACCACAGTGATCCAGTGAAACAACGATGGTTGCAAACAAAGTGGCCATGAGAGAATAAACAGGTGTGATGACCAGGGATGAATCTCGGAAATAAATTGCAGCTATCCACCACAATATAACTCCCGTGAGAACGACCAGGCGATTGTGAAGGATGAATTTGAAGAACGAACAGTTGCTGCGGGGGAAAGGAAGACAACTGAAATGTAGTGAATTGAAGGAGACTGAGAAATAATATCAGAGTTTCCTTAAGAGATACAAAGACAACGACGCAATTAATATGTATAGACGAAATTCTGCACCTTCAATGAGAAAAGTAAAATTTTGTTCTGAATTTCTGTTAAATTTCCTTTGGTGGAAATGGGAAAGCACTTCTCATTGATTTACTTAATACTGGAAATGAGGAAGAAACGAGATCTATTTGAATAGCCGAAGTCAGGTGCAGTGAAGTCAGGAAGAGATTAAATGTTTTATAAATCAGGCTATTCGACAGTATCAAAGCACACTTTCAGCGGGACAGGAAAAGGATTAAACTGAGGTTAACCGAACGAGACAAAATATATTTGGATCGTAAGCAGAGTCAAAGTCGCAAATAACATTTCTAGGATGACTTTTTAAAATCGTTTTTCGCCATTTCTATTATGGACGATGATATTTTTTTCTCTATTTCTGTCCAATTTGCTTTGATAAAAAAACTTATCATTTATTTACTCAGTACTGTAATTTAATTTTTAAAAATGCACGGGATCCACTTGAATTGCTGAAGCAAAATGCAGTGAAGTGTGTAACTGGCAAAATGTTTTGTCAATCAGATGATCCAATGGTGCAAGTTCGGATTTGTGTGATTTTTAACTTTGAAACGAACATTGGGTTTCTCGAGAGAGCAACGGTTATGAAACGCAAGTGAAGACAGCTTGACTGAGTTAGGTAGTTCGAAATACTTGAAGCAAAAATGGAAATGTTCTATTAATAGTTCATGCATTGAATAGTATAATATGTAGTATTTCGTCACTCGCCCACAACTGCATCAGGTCAGTTAACAATGAGGCATATTGCAGGAGTCACACTTGGTCCATCCTGAACATCACGTTTGCCTGCCTTAACATATCCGTTTCTATCTCGGGTGCAATCGCCAGGTGGATGAGTATAAGAAAACCCACAGACTCTCATCGCTACCTGACTGACAACTTTTCCCTGCCAATAACCGTCAAGCAGTCCACAGCATTCACGCAATTCTTCAGCCTATAACGCATCTGCGTGGATGAGGAGAGTTTCCACTCTCAAGCATCATAGATGTCCACCCATTTTGGTAAACATGTTGCTTTGCCCTGTCATCCAGAGAGCACTCGAGCGCACCTCCTGCATTCCCCATTGCACTGCTCTCAAAACCCGTTTGCACACAGTAAAGATAATTTCAACCTTGTGCTCACCGAACAGCTGACCAGTCTCTATATTCAACCGATCATCCTTGAACCCTTCTGACAACTAAAATTAGACCACAACACCAAGAATACCTTGCTCTCCCCACCTCTCCTGAGTACGTCAAGTATCGTTCGATTCCTCAAATGTTTGGGGACATTGCCCTGTAAACACTCCTGAACCCAAAGGTACCTTCCCATACGACTGAAAGGCATGCAAACCGTAATGCTGCACCACCACTCAGTCACCTCCATCCCGGGCCACAAACAACCTTTCCAGGTGAAACTGATGTTCACCTGCCCCTCCTGCAAACGAGTTTACTGTATCCAGTGGTCCCGATGAGGTCTACTCGTCATCGATGAGAGCAAGCGTAAATCGAGTCCACGTTTCACTCAGCATCTCAGCCTGGCCTGCTGGAGCCGACCTGACCTCCTAGTCGTTGACTGTTGTAATTCCCCTTCCTACTCATTTTCCAACATGAGCATCCTTAGCCTCTTTCTTTGCCACAGCGAATCTGACTGCAGGTTGTGGGAAATAGCACCTCGCCCTCTGCTTGTGGACAATGTAGCCCGGACACGCAGCATTGAGTTCTTGAGCTTCGAATAGCTTCCTTTCCTATCCGCTAGCACCATTCCCAGCCCCTCCCCTCTCCCTATCTTCCATTCCTCTAATCAAGTATTTCCTCCAGAAATAAACAAATGTGTTGTTCCAATCAACCAACCAGGCCGTGCCCTCTATTTTATTTCACCTGTCCTGAACACAACACACTGCAATCCTCAACCACTGCCCCGCTTAATCTGCGGATCCATTTGCACCCAGCCCAACGACTGAAGGAAGGTTACACCCGAAACGTTGATATCTTCACCCCCTGATGCTACCTGACTTCCTTTGTTTTCCAAACCTCCTGCTTGTCTGCCTTGGACTTCAGCACCTGCAGTTTGTTTGTCTCTTATGATGTCGCACGTAGGCCGACTGATTTCCTCCACGAAATGAAACAAGGGAGAAAACTTGCCAATTATGCGAGTTTATTTAATCATTAAATTCAAATGTATCTATTACGAATGGATTAGAATCGATGTCCGTACAGAGACGCTGAGATTACGATATCTGTGGTGCTCCCACAATTCCGCCACATTTGCTTATATTTCAACGCAATCAAATCTCAGTGGCCTGATGGCTAAGCTGTGAGCACGGCTACCTCACAGTACCAGAGAACCACGTTCAGTTGCAGCCTCGGGCGACAGCCTGTCTGGAGTTTGCACGTTCTTCCTACGTGTGAGTGATTTTCCTCCCACATTCCGAAGACGTGCACGTCAGGTGAATTGGCCAAGCGAAATTGTCCATAATGTTCAGGGATGTGTAATTCAGGTGCATTCCTGAGGCGAAATTCAGAGTAATCGGGCCGGCGGTTGGATCTGAATGGGATACTCTTCGAAGGATCAATGTGGAATTGTTGGGCCAAGTGGCCTGTTTCCACACTGTAGGGATTCCATTTAAAAAAAAAGAAAAAGAGGAATTCTCCCTATGTGTGCGGGTTTCCTCCGGGAGGTCCGGTTTCCTCCTTAATCCAACGATATGCTGGTAAGGTGAATTGGAAATGATAAATTGCACATAGTTTAAGGGGATGTATGTTAGTTCAAAAGTCAGGAGTAAAGCTGGAGTAATACAGTAGGGAACTGGTTACTCTTCGGAGGGTCGGTGTGGACGTTTTGACTAAACGGTCTGTTTCCACACTGTTGGCAATCTGTGAAGGATTAAAGTGCAGCAGTGCTTCTTTAACAAAACTAACAGTAAATGGTTCAAGAGCCGTATCAATCATTAATCTCTATGGCCTTTGATGTTAGTGATAGGTAAGCGAAGGGTGCAAACCACGTTTATTAATTCCACACCTCCGATTTTTATAGAATTAAATTGCTTTCGAGCCCATCAGACTTGGGCTGTTTTCGGTTTCTGTGGGAAAGGCCTTTATATGTTCAGTTTCAAATCCTGGGTTATGAAGAATTGATCCGACATTGGACACAAATGCGGTTTAGATTTTGGAATGGTAACAGGTTTATGGAAGAGACTGTCATACTGAAAGGAATATAGTTGTAGCAAGTAAGGCCAAATTGCAATATCACTCAATAAGACAGGATTCTGTCAAGAAACAAACAAAAAAAAACAGCTTCTCCCGTGAATTACTGTGCATGGTCTGTTAGTTTCACAGCTTCTTCCATCAATCTCAATACCTTTTCATCTCTTTCTATCCCTCTAATTTACTCTCCATCCCTCGCTGTCACTCTCTCTCAGACACTCCCAATTGCCATTTTGCGCCTGCATCTCAACTCTGCAAAACAGTCTCTCCTCAAACCAGCAGTTGCTTCTTCCTGTGTCTTTCTTCACTCTGTCTGTGTGATTTCTTCATCTTTTGATCTCTCCTAATCTGTTAAAGATCATGCTCGCTCCACCCAGATCCATACCTGTACTGACTTCTTCCTGATCAATTTCAGTGCCTGCATGTGCTCGACGTTATTTCCTTTCTAACTTACATTAATCGCTCATCTTTTTTTCATCTTACAGGAAATCTTACGTCAATCTGTTTTAGGCTTAGTTATGCACAATATTATACAACATCAGACAGATAGCCAATATTGTTAAACCCAAATACACATAAGCCTCTGGTTAGGGTGAGACGATTTCCAGCTTCCTCTGCGTAATTTTGGGACGAGAAAGCACAGATTTCTTCGTGAAAGTATTTATATTAAACGATTTTTCTTGTCACAGTGTCTCAGTGATTAACACAGTAGCTTCACTGTGCCAGACACGTCTATTTAATTTTATCCTCAGGCGACCACGCGAAGTTTGTACATTCTCCCTGTGTCTGCATGGATTTCCTTTGTGAGCTCCGATTTCCCCTCACAGTGCAAGGACGTGCACAGAACGTGGATTACACTTGGTAAATAGCCCATAATATCCAGGGATGTGCAGTATCAGCCATGTGCAATCTGTGTTACAGGTGTTGGGTCGCTAGGTTGGATATTTTTGAAGGATTGGTGTGGATTCTGTGGACCGAATGGCCTGCTTCCACACGAAAGGTATTTGATCATTCTTATTCTGATCGCCAGGCTCACAAGGAAAAAGTAGAAATAATTTATGACTCCCCGCTCCCTGACACTTGACCAGAAGCTATTTCTAAACACAAACACTCAAGGCAAATCACATTTTGTTAACCCTTTGAAGATACAACCAAAAATACATAAGTTGATCATTTTTCCCCTAGAACCTGCTTTGCTATTCGATAATTTCATAACTCACACACATTTATCCTCATCTCGACCTTCCTGAATATTTCTGAATATCTCTGCTTTTCTTTCACTTAATTGGTCATTAAGAAACTAGCTCTGCCTTCATGATTTCTTCTCATAAAAAGAATCATTTATTATTTGATGCCCAGAATTCTGAAGACTCACAACCACCCCCGAGAGAACAAGAACTCACACATTTTTGAAAGAAGTATGTCCCTTTTGTTAAACTAGGACTGAATGCTAGAAACTAACAAAGCAAACTCGTCACTGATACAACACAATCGAAAGCAATGTAACATTGTGGACAGAGTAACTCACTTTGCTCAATTGTTATGGACAACAAGGAGTTGTGAAATATATAAATTAGAACTGCGGACAAGAACATACAGAGCTCACAGCGATGTTCAAGATCAGCAATTAAAAAGGAGCGTAGTGGGGACCCGAACAGCTGCCAGATTCGAATAGTGATTGCGTTCTAACTCACCAATTATTGCATGTTCTATTTCTTGGATAAGCAGCTGTTTTAATTTGACTGGAAGTGATAGTTTAACAAGATCATCTGAACTGATCAATTCAAGTGGGCCCTGGAATGCTATTGAAATACATCCTCACTAACATGGCTGTGCAACTCATCATTGATATTCGTTGCACATACTTGACCAAAAACATTACATCAGCTGCAATGATACTGTTTTCAAAAACATGTTATAACTGCTCAAGAAATAGAAACACAAATTGATGACAAAACTTCCCGACCAAAGTTCGTTTAGGAATGATCCCTCAACAATGATGAGTAACTTCATAGTACCAAGTTATCTCAATGACGTTTCTGATAAAGAGTCACTGGACTCGATACGTTGCCTCTGCGTTGTCTCCACAGATGGTGCCAGAATTGCCGAGTTTCTCTAACAGATTTTGTTTAATTTTTTATATTTTACAGACAGTACTCATCTTTTGTACTTCTTTTAAAAATGTTACTGTTGTAGTTGCCAAATGTAGAGAAGTCACTCACAGATTGAGACCGATTCCATTGTCTTCCTGCATTTTCTCATTCTGATTTTCAATCTTTCCTCTGATGCATACTTGATTAAATTGAAACTTCAGAATCTAGTCCAGTGATAGGTGTGGGAAGTACAACGAACTGGACAAGCCCCGTTCAAAACTTGTCAAGAAGATACCCTATACCTTGACCTGTATTGATTTAATGGCATGCAAAAAGTGTAGTGTTTCAGATGTGTATGGTTTCTTCAAGCTACTTGGCTTTAAGCAAAATACACATTATTCTTTTAAAAAAGTTAACATATAACAAAGAATGTAAAATTAGCATCACTTCCAATCTATTAAAAGGTTGACCAAACGTACATTTTCTTCAACTACAAATCCTCAACTGTTAAAATGTAGCAGCATCACCAAAAACCATGAGTTCTGATGAAGTGTAAGTGGACACGCAACTTTAACTCTGGTTACTCTCCAGAGATGCTGCCAAACCTGCTGTGTTTTCCAGCATTTGTTGTTTTTGTTCCCATAAGCACAGATTCTTCTTTTTAACCGGTGATCATCAGTAATGGAGAAAGGAAAAAAATGCAGAAAATAAAAACTCTACAACAGCAGAGAGAGTACGCCGGTTTTTTTTTCAGCAAAACGGACAGATCTGTGTCTATCTGCTTCAATCTTTCTCCAATACCCACCCCAACTTAAACTTCTGCGACAACTAAGAACCTGTGTCCTGGTGACCCTGAGTCCACCCACATGTGCTGCTTTTGTTTAATTCAACAAAACACAACAATTCCAGGAGCTCAATGCTGTTTAGCCACTGTTTCTGAAGCAGACATTGCAACAACATTCTGGCAAAATAATTTTCGCAAGAGAACCAGTACATACTGATTAGATTAGATCCCCGACCGCATGGAAACAGGACCTTCGGTCCAACTAGTCCACATCAATCTTCCAAATAATAACCCACACAGACCCATTCATCTTCCATATAATTACACCTGACTAACGCACCTAACACGGTGATCAATTTAGCAAGGCCAACTCACCTGACCACCACATCTTTGGACTGTTGGAGGAACTGAAATACTCAGGGAAACCCCAGCAGACACGGAGAGAATGTGCTATCTCCACAAAGGCAATGCCCGAGGATGGAATCCAACTATCAGCAAAGCATAAACAACAAAACTTACTAGTTGGAATGTTTCCTCAATAATGCTCAAGACGTCTGATGGAATCCCTGGCAAAGTAGCTGTCGTCTTTGGCCACACTTAAAATTCCTCTTCCTCGTACGCCAGCGCACAAGTCGCAGCCGTGTATCAGTTAGAGAATAATCAATATTGTTCAGACAGCGCCTTCCAAACTCATACTCTATTGTCCATAAGAGAAACGACAGTAGATACTTCAGAACATTATCATCAGGATCCGCACTAAGCCTTACATCAATCACATTTGTCGAAACAAATCTGATTCATAACCATCACTGAATGGGGCGATGCTATGGCTTTGACAGGTGCATTTTATGCTCTCTTTTTTCTGAAAGAAATGGAAGTTGAGACAGAATTGGCGAGATCACTACCAGAAACCTACAAAATCAAAACGCTTATGAAGCCTTGTATTTATTTTCATGCAAAAGAAGAAGCCAGAATTGTGACATATCCCACAAAATCACAGTTTTAGTTCCAGATTTCTGCAGCTGTTGTGGTTGTGCAAGCGACAAATATCTCTCTCTCTCCCTTTCACTCTCTCGCTCCCTCTGTCTGTCTCTCCCCCCACCCACATCTCTCTCTGTGTTACTGCTTGTTGCACTTAAAAGCTGAGTTCCGCTTCCTGCTGTTACAATTGCAAGTGAGGCAATCAATGCAACTGAATTAGCTTTTTTTCCACGTGTGAGGCTTATGACGTATTTCTATGTTTGAATAGCTAATGGTAATTGTTTTGTAGGGATTAAAACAAGGTCAGCCATGTGAACTTCGTAGAGGATGATTTAATATGATTCATACAGAGATTATTGGTTGGCAGGTCCAATTAAAGTGTCGAGATTCTTTCCTCTCTGAGAGCTGGCTCTGAGGAAGACGAACTTATGTCAAGTGTTGCGCACTTGTCATGAAGATTGTCTGAGTAATAGGATGCTGACCTCTATGGAGTAATTTCAGTGTACGGAAAAGTGAAAAAGAAGTGTGATTGAAACATTGGCACGCAATTGTACACCTTGAGTTGGATTAAACATGTCAGGCATCCAGCCAATATTTGGAAAACTGAACACATTAGGTCCAAAAGTTTAAAAATTGGCCAAGCATGTCTAAAAATAGGTTCCTGTTTCTGGCACAGTTTTGCTAGTTTGAAAGTCATCCTGAGTTTGGAAGACGCTCTGTCATTTTAAATCTTACCTTTCTACATCTGCTCTCAATGACTCTCAGAGATACATTGTCAAACAGTAACACATTTTAAGATGAATACAAGTTTGTCCATTCCACATGAAAACACAATGGCAGCTTTTCCAACAGAATGGGTGGCTGTGGGGGTGGGGGAGATCTGAACGCATTTGATGTGATCGTTGTGAATGTAAATTCACGCAGTAACATCTCCCATGAAAATTTTAGCCTTGTCCTCTAGATTTCATTACTGGTTAGAAACTTAATACACTTGCTGAAAAAAACTTTTGCAAACAGACGACATTGCACATAGGTAGGGTAATCGAAACATCTGTTAGCAATTCTGTTCGACACTTTGTTCAATTTTCTGTTCCTCATGCGACTGACGTAACGCTGAGTGAGTGGTTTCTTCATGCAGTGCCGAACAAGGTCATTCACGTTGAGCGCTGTTGCATTGCTCATGTCCACATGTGGACCCAAACCACCGCAGCGAACACCAGCTGCACTGCTCCAGCAAACAGCCTCACTCAGAAACAGATTTGCACGCAACGATTCTCGTCGTTTCAGCTCCAGCTAGACTTAGAACAAAGGTAATGGCCTCGATTTCTCCAGATATTCGGACAGACTCTTACTAAACAGCAGTGAACTGCTAAACTCACATTATAAATAGGCATTGTTAATCACAGTCCTCATTAAACCAGAGGATTATAAATTGGAACGCTTCAGAGCTGCTTCCAGCATTTTATAAAGCGAAATGTCCAGTTTCCTATGTAATCCTGTCTTTTTGCTTTCCCGTGGCCCATTCTTACCAGGTTTGCTCACACGGTGCACACTGCCATTCTCGCTAAACAGTCTTTGTATACGCCTGGGTGAATAAACAACACACCGCCCCACAACCCCAATGATCTCAGTCCCTGCCCAGTTGTGATGCCTCCAGTGTGGATTGATTCCTCCACTGCAAGAAATGGTGTCCACTCCACTCCTTCTCCCTCGAACGCCATCTATTTGGCCATATCTTTGCCCGATATACCATTCTGTTTCTACACTAATGGGCAGGTGGCACTGCACAGCATTCTAAGATCACTCCATTTGAGATCACACTGTTGAGTTTGCTTCCCAACACGCTGCTATCTGCTCCCACGTCCTCACCGCTATTTTGCACACATAGTGTTGGCGCCAATGTGCCCGACGACTATTGAATATTCGCCCTCCGCTCACTCCTCAATCTCTCAGAATAACATGTAATCACTCTGAGAGATCCTTTCATCAAACAACGAGAAAAATGCACATCCTTTTGCACCATGGTTGGAAAGTTACGAAACTCCTTCTCCTCCCCTTATAATTGGTTCACGACTGTATTTCCCACACATTTTTCCGTTTCCCCGTGGAGTGCAGCCAAGAGGTTTCAAGCAAATGTCTGTTAATACCGCCTTCATCCCGAAAGCCCACTCATCACCCATAAAAATATAATTGGTTTCTCTGTTTCTCTGGTAAATGCCCATAGTGGGATAGTGTTCCTGCCGAGTCCCCTCACTCTGTCAAGAGGACAACTATCTTCCTTGCTACCCTTGAATGCCTATCCTTCTGTGTGTCCCCACAGTCTCATCCCCAAAACCCAAGCCGGAGCAAGCAGGACCTGAGGAGTGTCCGAGTGACACTTGTGAAAGAAGCCACGTATACGAGAGGAATAAATTAGCAGCACATAGCTGAGGGACCTGCAGTGATGCAACCCTCACTTAAACATGACTGGAAGAAATAACAACAAACTAACACACAGAGTTAAAATATTCATTATTAAACATACGACAGTTTGGACAATGGCAAAGATCGTGAGCAGAGCTATGGATGATCATGGATTCACATCTACTGTAGCTGAAAATATAACACAGTCATGGGATCAGAGAAACATTTCAGTTTTCGTGCCTTCCACTTTTCTGTAAAATGAGATGATAAAATAAATGTGTTGAGAGACATTCAGAAGAAACATATACATCTCTTCGCTTGAGTTTCAACCATCCAAATGTTAAAAAACTTTCCAAAATCCAGCACTGTCATTTCAGGATGGGAATTTACAAAATGGTTTGAGGAGTCAAGTATTTTAATGATAAGGTTATATTGGTGAGAGGGTTTAAGAGATGTGATAGATGCATACAATTTAAGATGTCTTTTCACCAGCCAATTTTGTTTTCCAAAGATATTTTGGAAGCAGAAGCTTGAAATGCAGGAAAGAGAAAATTACGAATGAATATAATCCACATTCTGCACTTAATCTTGTGGATGGTATAACCTGCATGTCTGAGTGTTTGGTGGTGGAGGAAGTGGATCTGTGTCGATGTTGTGTCATTCATGCGGTGCTGATCAATTTGGCTGTGCTGTTCTGGGTGGTGTTGGGCGATGCATTACTGTTGGAACAGCACTGAGCAGTCCTCAAGGAGCTTCTTACTGAAATGTATCTTCCGACTTGGATGCTGCCTTATCTGCTGTGCTTCTCCTGCAACATGCTTTTCTGTACTGCACTTATTCAGGCAAATAAGTAGTATTCAGTTATGTTTCTTATTTCTGGCTTGTAAAGGAATAAACGACAGGTGGGGAAAGAACCCAAAGAAGGAGAAGAACAGTTGGACAATGGAGTGAATAACGATCTGGCTTGGAGAGTGAAAATCGGTTAAAGAAGATTTTTAGTTGCTATTCGTAGGTGGTGTGTAATGGCAGGCAATCTGATAGATAGGCATCAAGGAATAAAGAATTGTATTACTTGCTGAAGAAGTCCCGGATTCTGATTGATCTTGTGGCCACAAAAGACTGGTTCAATTAATTTGTCATAGAGACTGGGACTTTCACAGCAAGGAGAGAGGCCTTTTGGCCCTTCTTGCCAATATCAGGCATCAATCGCCTATCCACTGTTATCCCATTTTCCAGATCTTGTTCTGTAGCTTTATGCGCTGTGGTGCTTCAAGTGATCATCGATTGCTTTATGAAATTCCACCAGCTGCAGCAAAATGCCATCACTACACACATATTCCTCTCACCTCCCTTCTCTGCCTTCCGGATGTAACCTTCCATCTGGGACACACTGGTGCATTCTGCCTTCACTCCCAACACCGCCCCACATGGCACTGTGGAATCTTCCCCTGCAATTGCTGAAGATGTTAAACATGCAGTCATGAAATATCAGAAATAGGAGCAGATGTAAGCCTTCCAGCCCTTCGAGCCTGCTCCGCCATTCAATACGTTCATGGCTGATCATTTCGTGCGCTCAGATCCATTTACCCGTCCTCTCACTGTATCCCTTACTTCCTTTATTGTTCAAAAATAAGATCATGGCCATAAAAAACGTTTACTGAAGTGGTGTCAAGTACTTCACTGGGCAAAGAATTTTAATTTTGAAAGTGAAGACTACACATGTTGGAGATTACAGGTAAGAGTGTGGTGCTGCAAATCGCGTAGCAGGTGAGACAGCATCTGATGAGCAGGAAAATTGACCTTTCATGCAAAAATCCTTCATCAGGAATCGAAGATTCCAAAGAGTAACAATCCTTTGGTTAAAAACTTCCTTATCAATTCTGTGCTGAACCTGCTCCGTCTAATCTTGAGGCTGTGCCCACTTTTCCAAATTTCACCCGCCAGTGGAACCATCCTTTCTACTTCTATCTTACATATTCCCTTCAAAATTGTACATATTTCTATAAGGTCTCTCCTAATTCTTCTGAATTCCAATGAATATAATCCCAATCTACTCAGTCTCTCCTCATAACCCTATCCCCTCAACTCCAGCATTATCCCAGTGTACCCCTTCTGCACGCCTTCCAGTGCCAGTCCATCCTTTCTCAAGTAATGAGACCAAACCTGCTCACAGTACTCTAAGAATGTCCTCACCAGCACCGTGTACAGCGGCAACAGAACCTCTCTTCTTTTAACCTCACCCCCTTTAGTAATGAAAGACAACATTCCATTTGGCTACTAATTACTTGTTGTAACTGCAGACCCGACCTTTGTGATTCATGCACAAGGACACTCAATTCCCCCTGTACAACAGCATGCTTCAACATTTTATTCGACAAGTACTAACCCTGTCTCCTGTAACTTCTAACAAAATGGATAACCTCACGTTTCTTCTGCCAAACCTTTACCCATTTAGTCAATGTAACTATTTTCCTCTACAAAGTTTCACATTCCTCTGCACACTGTCCTCTGCCATTCATTTTCGTGTCATCTGTAAAGTTGGACGTGCTACACATTGTCCCCAACTACAAATTATCTATATAAATTGTACATAATTGCAGTTCCAAAACCCATCACTGAGGCTCACTACTACTCACTGTTTGCCAGCCAGAATAGTACACATTTATCGTCACTTTTTGCTTCCTGTTAGTTAACTATTCTTCTATCCATGGTTATACTCGACCAACAACACCACACATCCTTACCTTATGCATCCGCCTCTTGTGTGCACCTTGTCGAAGATCTTTTGGAAATCTAGATGCTCCACATTCACTGAGTCCCCGTTGTCCACCATACTCGTCATGTCTTCATAGAATACCAATATATTTGTAAAGCATGACCTACCCTACATGATTCCGTGCTGTTTCTTTTCAATCTCTATCGCAGTGATCTCTTATTCCTTCCTTGATAGTAGACTCAAGCACCTTCTCTACTACAGAAGTTAAGCTAGTGGGTCTATAACCCCCTCTCTTGTCTTCCTTCCATTTTTTTTCAAACACAGTGGCGCCAGATTTACTGTTTTCCAATCTGCTCGAATTGCCCCAGAGTCCAGTGAATTTGCAAGATTAACGCCAGTACACCTGTTATTTCCCCCGCCAACTCTTTTAGCACCTTGGGATGCATTCCATAAGGGATAGGAGACTGTCTATCCTTAGCTGCATTAATTTGCCCAACACTAGCTTTTACGAAATAAGGATTGTTTCCAGATCCTCACCGACACCCATCTCTTTTCAATTACTGGCATGTATTAGTGTCTTTCACTGTGAAGAACGATACAAAATAACTGTTCAATGCCTCAGCCATTTCATCACATCCCATAACTAAACGCCTAAACGACCAACGTTCACTTTAATCACTTTTCTTCGTTTTTTTTAATTGAAACTTCTGCGAAACATCCCTATAATCTGTGCGAGTTTCTTTTTTTCTCATGTTCTTTCTTGCGGTTATTTTCAGCACTGTTGCGGCATTCTGTGGACCGAGAAACCTTTCCGAATCTTCCAGTTTCATGCTGATTTTAACCACTTTGTATGCCTTCTCATTCAATTTGATAGTCTCCCTTATTTCTTGAGACAACCATGCTAGATTACAGTTTTTCTTACTGTCCTTCCTTTACATTGGAATATAATTTTGATCATCACTTTGAAAAATGTAATTGAAAGCTCTGCTCATCAGCTGACCCACCATATTTATTTTTGTTTTGAGTCTACTTTAGCCAGGCTCTCCCCGTTCTATTGTAGAGCCCCTTGTACATGCACAGGAATCTGGCATTGGTTTTTAACTTCACACCTCTCCATCTGCATTCTCAATTCAACCATACTGTGATCACTCCTTCCAAGCGGATCCTTAACGATGAGGTATTTGATTATTCCTGTCTCACAACAAAGGACCAGATCGACAATAGCTTGCTACCTCGCCGTTTCTTTGACATACTGTTCAGGAAAACCATCACGATTAAATCCAACAATGTCCTCCTCAAGGCAACACAGACTGAGCTAGTTCGACCAATCAACAGGTCGATTAAAATCTCCAAAGTTAATATCCGGCCCATTTTGACTAGCGTTACTTATTTCTTTGTGTATTCACCTCCCCAATGTATTCGTTTATTTGGTGGTCTACAGACTACGCCTTTCAGTGCAAGTTTCTTCTTAGAATTTTTAATTTCCAACATTTTGGATTCAAACTCATTCTCTATCGAACCTATACCATCTCACAGTACCGCGTTGAAGCTGTACTTGAATATCAGACTCTCCTGTCTGTCCTTCAGAGAAGTCTGAAAAGCCCGGATATTTAACTCCCAGTCATGACCACCCTGTAACCATGTCTCTGTAATGGCTACTACAACATATTAATTCGTAATGATTTGTGTCATTACCTCGTCAACCTTGTTCCAGTTGCTACAATCATTTGGTAAACTGTCTTCATGACAGCTGTCTTAGCCTCATGATTTCCAACATCTCTCATAACATTTCCTGAATAATCCTTCCTTTTTACATCTTGTTTCTCCTCAACTGTCCATTTACGTCCTCCCTTCTCAGTATCCAAGGGCCCAAACACATCTTCCAGGTGAAGAAACACTTTGCCTGCACTTCGCACAACCCAGTCTACTACATTCACTGCTCGCAATGTCGTCTCCACTATCTTGGGAAATGAAGTGTGGACTGAATGACTGTTTTTCAGAAAATCCAAGTTCCATCTTCAAGAAAGACCCTAAACTACCACTTCCCTGCCACATTAGCGGACCAGCCCGTTCCTTGGCCAACATCTCTGTCTCAGGCTTACTGCAGTGTTCAGGAGAAGCTCAGTCCATGCGTGAAGAACAACATCTCATTTTCCATTTGGGGATGCTGCAGCCCTCCATCGATTTCAATACTTTTATGTCCTGAACTCATCCATCTCCTTGCCCTCCACCTCACACACCACTCCTTGTCATCACATATGCAGCCATTACACGCTATCTATGTTTAGTCACTAACAGTCTCCATAAAAAGCTAGTCACCCTCTCAGCTTGATCATTATCCATTAGTTTGCCCAATTCTTCTTCTCTCTGTTTGAGTTCCACACCAATTACCGTTTACTTCTTATCCCAACCCCACCACCCTATCTTCTGCAGAGAGGTCAACATTTCTTCGGAGAAAGTGAGGACTGCAGATTTTCAGCAACATTTCATAGGTACCATCAGTTCTGAGGAAGAGTCACTGGACCGGAACTGCTAACTCTTATTTCTCTTCTCAGATGCTGCCAAACCTGCTTAGCTGTTCCAGCACCTTCTGCTTTTGAACATGTTCCTTGACAAACATCTCTATCTGAGGCCATCTGACACTGTGAATGATCAAGAATAAAGGTCGTGCGTGTGCCCTTTTGGTTGCCTGAGATCGTCCGTGCTCAATGATCCTCTGCACCGAAGACAGTACTCTGTTCCTTTTGAAAACTTCTCTTGTCGATTCTTCCTATTGCAATGTGAGCCATAGGCATCAACTTCTTAGGTCTATTAATACAGCAATCATGTGTATGGGATTTGTACCGCAGTTCTATTTTGAATGCGATCAACAACAGAGAGAGAGAAAAAAAAACTCATGCCAAATATGAACAGACTGGAGTTTCTGCAGGAGGTGGAACTTAGTGACTTTTTCTTCAGATAGATAACACTAAAACCCTTTCTCACTGTGACAATGTGCCATTAGTTATCGAAGCTGAAGCATTTATAGGTGCATAGGCTGAAACAGTTTTTTTCCTACTTATAATACCTGAATGGTCTCCCTCCAGCATGATAGTACAGTTGTGTCAGCAAATGGGATAACTGAGCGAATCAGCTTACATATGCAGCCGGGGAACAGTCCTTATGTGGTAATATATGGGTGCAGAATGCAGGGACGAGGGACAGAGAGTTTTTTGAGCCGTTTCACATGGTGACTGAGATGGCATTGGAGGTTTTGACAGGCTAAAATTAGGCAAATGCCCAGATCGGGATGGGGTTGTGCCTCACGTTGTTTTGTGAGACTAGAGAGAAAATTACGCGTGTTCTGACCAATGTTTCACATTCCTTTTTAGCCACCTGGGAGTGGTTACAGGATTTCAGGACTACTAACGTGGTTCCAGTTTTCAAGAAGGCTGGCGGAGATAATGCAGCAAATCACAGAGCAGTGATTCGAACATCACATGCAGGGAAACTTTTGGAAAAGTTTCTTAAGGAGAGAATTAATTGCAACTTCTTCGGAGAAAGTTTGACCAGCGAGAGTCAGCATGCTTTTGTCAGAGGAATCCATGCCTGACAGATCAGATTACATTTTCTTTCGGAAGTGATCAGATGTGTAAACAAGGATAGTGAACTTGATTTAGTTTATGAGGATTTTAGAAAGCCTTAGACAAGTTCCCACAACAGAGACTGGTAACAGGGTTAATATAAAAGGGATACAGGGTCACGTGGTAAGTTTGTCCCAAACTTATTTGAGTGGTTGCAGACAAAGGAAAGTGCTGTTTCTGAGACGTGGAACTGGTATTCAGTGGTGTCCCACAAGGATCAATGCTGTGTCCCTTAATGTTTGTGATTGCACATAAACAACAAAGAAATAATGTTGGGGAAATGATAAGAAAATTTGAGGAGGATATGAAGATTGGCATAGTGGTGAACAGTGAGGAAGAGGATCTTAGGTTCCAGGATTTCAGAGGTGGATTTGTCCAATGGGCAGATAGGGGGAGCTGAAAATAACAATAAAAACATCAGGTGATGCATTTTAGAAGTAACACGTCATGGGAGTGCTCAAAGAACGGTTGGGCACTGGGAAACCCAAGAGTGACTTTGCATGTGGTTCCACAGATTTGTGAAGGTAGCAGAATATAGTAGTTAAGAAGACAAGCACGACTTTATAAGTCAAGGCAAAGATTACGAGAGCACGAAAATCGGTGTCACATGTAGAAAAGTTCGTGAAGAAAGCATTTGGCACGCTTGCCTTCATGAGTCAGAACATTGATTATTGAAGTTCACGTCATGTTCTGGCTGTACAGAACATTAGTGGATCCACATTTAGAATACTGCTGACAATTCCGATCACCTTCAACAGGAAAGATTTCATAAAACTTGAAAGAGTGCAGAATAGATTTACAAGGATGTTACAGTGTCGAGAGGGCTTGAGTTGTAAGTAGAGAGTGCTTGAGCAGGGGTTTTTTTCCCGGCAGTGTTCCAGGCTGGTGTGTAAACTTCTAGACGTTTATAAAATCATGATTGAGGTTGGATCGGTGACTGGCCTAGGCCTTCTTTTTATCCAGGATGGTGGAATTCAAAACGAGAGGGCACAAGTTTAACGTGTTTTACACGGACACACTAAACAAGGGACAAAGTGTGTTAGAGCGATATTTGGATTTACAACAGACATCATCTCAGCTTAGTCTTCGACTTAATAAAAATGGGCATGTACTTGGGAAAATAGTTTGAAAGGTAAACCATGAAGAGAACGTTAAGGATATAAAAATTGAGTGATGTCGAGATGAGGAAGTTTGTGAGTAAAATATTGACCAATGCAGTATGAATTGGAGAATGAGATGTTCGCAGGAACAATCAATAATGACCCTTTTATTTAAATTAGATATTGCAGATCTCTGAAATACAGAGGGACCTGGCTGTCCTGCTTTGTGGATCACATTAACATGGTCTGCCGGGGTAGCAACTGATTAGGAACGCAATAAGTCTTTTAATTCATTTGTTCAGCAATGACTGGGCCAACATTTATTTCGCCACTCCAATCAGTATTTGAGACGGTGAGAGCCTGGTCGAAATACTGCATTTCATGATGTCTTTTTTTGGAGAAACGAAGTGTTGCAGTTATCAAATTGCAGCTTTTTCTTTTCCTGTTCACAGTTTAATGTTCAACTATTCAGTTGATATCAGATAATGCAGAGTTTCTCCAGCAATTATGCCTGTGTTTCAGATTTCTTGCATCCACAGTTTATTTTTATTTAGTAATTTGGATGATCTGAGTTTTATGAGGAATGGAATGTTGCAAGTGTCAAACATGTGACAGAAGATTCAAACGGAATGCTGGCAAGTTCATCATCAATTTTTCGAAGCAGATCAGCTGAGGTGGGAATAGAGTGAAAAAGTGTGGTGCTGGTCAAGCAGCATCCGGGGAGCAGGAAATTCGATGTTTCGCGTACAAGATGTTCATCAGGAATGCTTGAATCGTCGATTCCCCGCTCCTCAGATGTTGGCTGACAGGCTGTGATTTCCAAGTGCTACACTTATTGACTTTGATCTCCAGCATCTAAAGTTATCACTTTCTGCTGAGGTGCGGTACAGTCAGGTACTGTTCCTGAGATGTAACAACGTGGTCGTGATGACAGAGTGAATTTGTAGTTGCAAACGCATCTGTGAATCAATATTATTCTCCCGCTCCCACTCTGCCAAGGACAGGCTGTTTCGATGGAGCTTGTTCTTACAGCCAGTCAATTTGACAGTTGTGCATTTGGCAGGTCGCGAAAACGTGAATTCCCAACGCGTTGTCTAGACTCGAATACAATACTGAGACGTTCGGTCTTAGGTCTGCCACGGCCTAAATTTGAAAGTGGTTTTGCTTGTTTGCATGTGCATAGTCGGTGTAGTGTACATTTGTGTCTGAGAGTGTAACCAGTTTTATTTTCTGATGGGTTTTAAATATGAAGCGATCAACAGAATATTGATTTTAATTTTTCTTTGATAATGTAAATCTGAACCAAAGACATGAATTGTTGAAGAAACTCAGCAGGCCTGAATCTGTGGAGAAAAACTGAGTTAAAGTTTTAGATCGACAGAAACCCGTTACTTATACATTTGTACATTATAATGCTAGGAAAATTATCAGTTTTATCTATTGAATCAGGATTTTTATCAAAATATCTCAATGACAGACAACCGTCACCTTTACAAATTCAAAAGGACTTTATTGACTATAATGCAGTTTCCGTTGCTCTCAGTTGGTGAAAGGCTGTGCTTAAATGATTGCCTTCTTTCGTTTCCTTTCTCTCAGTTTGCAGCAATGTCGAATGGAGAATTGGTCATTTGAGTGTCTCACTCAGCATGTGTCTCTATACGTCTCTCTTTGGCTCTGTGCATCCATCTCACCCTCTTCCTGTTACACATTCTCCGACACTCTGCCTGTCCATACAGCTCTTTACCTATTTCGGCTCTGTGAAAAGTCTGACATTTCGAGACAATTTGAGTGTGCAGCTGCTGAGAGGCTTTTTGCCCACTGACTGGAGTACGTTGAACTGGGCTCACATTCTCCGGATAATGTGTCTGTCACTTCAAACCAGGCAAGGCGACACTTCTTCCTCAAACAATTATGACTGTTTCGAATTCAAAATAGAATTCCTAATCCACCAGGAAAAAAAAACAATTACACTACAAATAAAGAAGCACAACGATGTATATATTTTTGGTTTAAATGTATGAACGGTGACATCAGAGAATGAGAGTGATCACCTGGTGGTATCTCTGACATTACCACAAAATTCCCCGGCAAATCTGCAGCGTCTCCTGCCTCATCTCGTTATTCCGACCTAACTGGGAATGAAGGAGGGGGAATAAAAGAGGAGGAGAAGCAGAAGTGCTTGTGGAATAATGGAAAGAAACTACAGACATAAGTAATATTTCGGAATATATAAAAAAAATGGCATTCACTGTTGGAACTTAACCTGGATCACCAAATCTTAACAGGGTGAAAGTCCAAGACGCTGAGTTACTTTCGCAAAGACTTGAAACACCGAGCCCAAATATAAACGCAGCAAGTAGGCACCGCTGGGAGTTGAACCCAGGATCTCCTGTTTACTAGACAAGCGCTTTAACCAACTAAGCCACGGCGCCACAGCAAAGAGGCCCTTGCTCATCCATATGTGGAGTTGCTTAAACACTTCCTCACAGTATTTGGACATGTGTTTTCGGATCAATGTTGCTCTAGGAGAATTGCAATCAATCCTCGAATTTTCAAACACAAACAGTTTACAGCTGAAAATTCTCTACTGAATAGGCACAGAAAAACATAATCTCTTCTTGCATTCATTTAAAACTGGTATTTTCACCTGGTTAAAGTGACAGGAGAAAGAGGCGGTGCTCATTCTATCGGGGCCCATGAACCACATTAATACAGACAGAGGGGACATCACATCAAGAGGAACAAGGTCATTGTGGTGATTTGACTAGGAGTAATGTGTAAGTAAGTATAATCATTGGGCAGTAAAAGCTGACGTAATGGCACCGACATTGAGTTTTGCACCATCTGTTCCGCGCTCACTTCCTGCATTATGCCTCCCAGGCATCATTGTCTATCACTTTATTTCACTGTCTTCGTCCACGTCTCAACTTATTCCAGACGATTGCAGATGTCTGACAGGAACCTTTAACTTTTCGAAACGAATTCCTCGAGTATAGTCAATGGGAAAGGATTCAATGCAGATCCAGAATTGCCACAGTGATGGAGGGGATGAATTATTTTCCTCAAGCTTTCAACTCCTCAGCACAGACATGATACCACTCGAGGAGAATTTCCAGGATTTACATTCAGCGACACTCAAGGATCAGCGAGATACATCCAACTCAGACAGGTGATATGATTGGAGGGGGATTAGTGGTGGTCGTTTCCCGTGTATCTGCTGCCTTTGTCGTTATATACGGATGGAAGCAATTTCTGACCGATTCTGGCAAGATCTGGGTGTGTGTTCTGCATGCAAGCAAGAATTGGTTTTCATTCTAATAATTCACAAAAGGAGAAATAAATCTTCATTACCTGAGTGGGAATTATATCCAGGTCTGTGCGATGCAAACTCGGACTACTGAACAGGGACCTCCTGTGATGCTGACTGTAAAACTTACAATCTGACTTGTAGACACTCTTGTGTCTGTCGTTGACTCCATAACAAACTTCAGCAGCAAAGTTGCTCACTCCAAGTTTCGAAAAAGTTCATATTATCGCACTGGATTTCAATGTGAAGAAAGCGGAACTGTGATAATCTGATGTTGTTCAGCAGATGCACTGCAGGAAGGCACAGAACAGGCTGGTGGTCACAGGGCCTCATTTTGACGCGCTGGTAGCACCAATAAGGGTGTTGTGACACTCGGCTGATTCCAGATCCCGGGCGAGAAATGACCAGAGTTTTCTCGCTGAACTTGTTCAGGGTCTTGAAAGGAAGAGGCCATGACTCAGATTATGAAAGTACATTTCACTGGAGTTGGTCATGTAATCGCGTAGTGACTGTGAATACAGCAATGGAAACGTCCAACAGACATGCAGGCAACACTGAAGGAGGCACGTGAAGACGAATGTGTATACTTTGACAGTGAAAAGCACTGCTTCTCAAAGTGTGACGTATTTAATTAAAGCAGTGACGTTAGTTATCTTTACTGGTTCTTCACCTTGGTAATCTTGTATCCCCCTAATATAAATGTCTCCATTACATATGGAAAAGATGAGAGGAAGTCGACGGTGGATCGGCTCTGTGGTGCAATGGATAACACGTCTGAATTTGAATCGGTCTATTGTAGTTTTGAGTTCTACTTAGCTCAATTGCAGCATGCTGCATAAGTCAGTCATAACTGGTTTTATGAATACATTAAGGGCAAAGAGGAGTCTGCAAAGAGTACTGGGACACCATAAAAATCAATAAGCCCGTCTCTGTTAGGTGCTGCTCGAGATGGGGGAGATATGAAACCTGTGCATTCTATGGAAGCTTACTGTGGAGAAGGACATAGTACATAGAACATAGAAGAATACAGCGCTGAACAGGCCTTTGGGCCCTCAATGTTGTGCTGACCTTTGAACTAATCTCAGCTCATTCCCTTGCAAAATACAATCATCACCCATGTGCTTCTCCAAGGATTGTTTAAATCTCCATAATCTCAGCTGAGTTAACTTCACTGGCAGGCAGAGAATCCCGCGCCCCCACTGTCTCAGTAAAGAACCTGCCTCTGACATCTATCTCAAATCTCACTCATCACAATTTGTAGTTAAGTACTTTCGTACAAGATGACGTCATCATCCTAGGAAAATGACTTTCATGTCTACCCATTTAATCCTCTGATCATCTTGAATGTCTCTATCAAATCCCGTCTGAGCCTTTTTCTTTCCGATGAGAACAGACCCAAGTTTCTCAGCCTTTACTCATGAGGCCTTCCCTCCAGACCAGGCATCATGCTGGCTCACTGGTTAGCACTGATGCCTCATAGCGCCAGGGACCCGGTTACAATTCCAGACTCGGGCAACTGTCTTTGTGGCGTTTGCACCTTCTCCCTGTGTCTGCGTGGGTTTGCTCCGGTTTCCTCCCACAGTCCCAAAATATGCAGTTCCGATGAATTGGCAATGCTCAATTGCCCGTATTCCCAGGTGTACGAGCTGGGGAAAATATAGGAGAATGGGTCTGCGTGGGTTTATGTTGGGAGGGTCGATGTGGACTTGTTGGGCCGAAATGTCTGTTTCCACACTGTTGGCAATCTAATCTAAATCTCCTCTGCACCTTTTTCCAATGCTTTCACATTCTTCCCGACATACATCCGCACGAGCGTCTTGTATATTTGCAGCATGATATTGTGGCTCCGGAACTCAATCCCTCTACAAATGAAATCTAACACACTGCATGCCTTCTTAACAGCACTCTCAACCTGGGTGGCAACTTTCAAGGATCTATGCACATGGACTGCAAGATCCCTCTTCACATCCACACTACCAACAATCTTTCCATTTACCCAATACTCTGCCTTCCTGTTATTCTTCCCAAAGTGCATCACCTCAGATTTAGCTGCATTGAAGTCCATTTGCCAGCTCTCAACCCAAGCCTGCAGTCTATCCAAGACGCCCTGCAACCTGTAACATATTTCCAAACTGTCTCCGACTCCACCGACTTCAGTGTCATCTGCAAATTGACTCATACATATACCTATGATGCGTCTAAGTTATTTATAAAAATAACAAACAGCAGTGGTACCAGAACAAATTCTTGAGACACACCACGAGTAACTGGACTCCAGGTTGTATATTTTCCATCAATCACCACTCGCTGCCTTCTTTCATGAAGCCAGTTTCTAATCCAAATGGCTAAATCACCCTCAATCCCATGTCTCTGCATTTTCTCAAATAGCCTATCACATGGAACCTTAACAGAGGATTTACTGAAATCCATGTATACCACGTCAACTGCTCTACCCTCATCTATATGCTTTGTTACATTATCAAAAAAAACTCAATGAGGTTTGTGAGACAATACCTGCCCTTGACGAAACCATGTTGACTATCTGAAATCAAATTATTTCTTTCCAGATGATTATACATCTTGCCTTTTATAATCTTTTCCAAAACCTTTCATACATCAGAAATATGGCTCACTGATATATAATTACCTGGGTCATCTCTGCTGTCCTTCTGGAACAAGGGCACAACGTTTGCGATCCTCTAATCCTCTGATACTAAACCTGTAGACAATGACGACTCAAATATAAAAGCCAAATGCTCTGCTATCTCCTCCCTAGGTTCCCAGAAAATCCTCGGACAAATCCCAATCAGCACAGGGGACTGGTCTACTTTCACTCCTCCTGAAATTGATAACACCTCTTCATAACTAACATCGATCCTTTCTATTCTAATATCGCTTATCTCATTCTACTCCCCGACATTATTCTATTTTACCTGAGTGGAAAACGATGAGAAATGTTCGTTTAGTACTTCTCCCATCTCCACAGGGTCCCCACTCAACACCCCACTTCTGTCTTTGACTGGCCCTATTCCTACCCTCGTCATCATTTTAATCCTCACATACCTACAGAAGGCTTTAGGTTTCTCCTTTATTCTATTTGCTGATGACTGCTCGTGTCCTTTCTTTGCTCCTCTGAATATTCTCTTTAAATCCTTCTCAGCTAATCGGTAACACTCCATCGCATTATTTGAACCACCTTGTCTCTCAACACAGAAGCCTTAATCTTATTCTTAACAAGAGATGCAATTTCTGTAATAAACCATGGTTCCCTTACCTTTTCAATTCTTCCTTGCCTGACCAAGACATACCTATCGAGGAAATGCAATATCTGTTCCTTAAACCAGCTCCACATTTCCATTGTCTGCATCCCTCGCATTTTGCTACCCCATTCTATGCATCTTAACTTTGCCTAATCACATTATAATTGCCCTTTCCCCATCGATAACGTTTCACCTGTGGCATGAAAGATGTAGTCTGTGGGGAAATAAATGTTGTTATCTTGAAAACAAAAACCGTGTTACAGAGGAGAAAGTGCAGGATGTATTGGACCGGATAAAAGTAAATAAATCACCGTGACGTGATCAGGTTACACCACAGAACTCTGTGAAAAGTGAGGCAAGTGATTTCTGGGTCACTTGCTGAAAATCGTGTCATCGAAAATCACAGGTGAGGTGCCATAAGACTAGGCTGGCTAACATGATACCACTAATTAAGAAAGGAGGTAAGGAAAGGCGAGGCAACTATAGACCGGTGAGTCTGACGTCGGCGGTTGGTAAGTTGTGGAGGAAATCCTGAGAGACATGATTTAATGTATTTTGAAAGGCAAGCTTGATTATGGATAGTCAGCAATGGCGTGCTGTGTGGGAAATTATGTCTCGTTAAATTGAATTAATTCTTTTTTGAAGAATTAACAAAGATAATTGATGAGGGCAAAGTGGTTAACGGGATCTATGTGTCCTTCAGTAAGGGAGGTCGACAATATTCCGCATGGGAGACTAGTTAGCAAGTTGAGGAGATCCAACCATTTGGATTCAGAACCGGCTCAAAGGTAGAAGACAGAGGGTAGTGGTGGAGGGTTGCTTCTCAGATTGGAGGCCTGTGACCAGTGGAGTGTCACAATGATCAGTGCTGTGTCCTCAACCTTTTGTCATTGATATAAATGATTTGGACGCGAACATAAGAGGTACAGTTAGTAAGTTTGCAGATGACACCAAAATTGGAGGTGCAGTGGACAGCGAAGAGGGTTACCTCAGATTATAGCAGGATCTGACCAGATGTACCAATAGGCTGAGAAGTGGCAGATGGAGTTTAATTCAGATAAATGCGTGGTCCTGTGTTTTGGGAAAGCAAATCTTAGCAGGACTTATACACTTAATGGTAAGGTCCAAGGGACTGTTGCTGATCAAAGAGACCTTGGATTGCCGCGTCATAGCTCCTTTAAAGTGGAGTGACAGGTAGATAGGATAGTGAAAAAGGCGTTTGGTATGCTTTCCTTTATTGAGTCCATTGAGTACATGAGTCGGGAGGTTATGTTGTGGCTGTACAAGACATTGGTTAGGCCACTGTTGGAACATTGCATGCAATTCTGGTCTCCTTGCTATCGGAAAGATGTTGTGAAACTTGAAAGGGATCAGAAAAGATTTACAAGGATGTTGCCACGGTTGGAGGATTTGAGCAATAGGGAGAGGTTGAAAAGGCTGGGGCTGTTTTCCCTGGAGCGTCGGAGGCTGAGGGCTGACCTTCTAGAGGTGTGCAAAATTATGAGTGGCATGGATAGGATAAATCGACAAAGCCTTTTCCCTGAGATCGGGGAGTCCAGAACTAGAGGGCAAAGGTTTAGAGTGAGAGGGCACAGATATAAAAGAGACCTAAGGAGCAACCTTTTCAAGCAAAGAGTGGTACGTCTATAGAATGAGCTGCCAGAGGATGTGGTCGAGGCTGGTACAATTGCAACATTTATGATGCATTTGGATGGGTATATGAATAGGAAGGATTTGGAGGGATATGGGCTGGGTGCTGGCAAGTGGGACAAGATTGGGTTAGGATATCCGGTCGCCAGGGACAGGTTGAATGGAAGGGTCTGTTTCCATGTTGGACATTTCTATAACTCGATTACTCTATGTTGTGCCCAGACCCGACTATGCAAACGCTCTACTCCTGGTCGTCAAACATTCTGAACTTTCGGAAAATTATTGTCTTATTGTCGTCAGCAAAACTGCAGTTGCCTGTTCCCGAGGTCACATATTTTCCAATGCACATGGCTAACACAAATCCAATTAGCCTCAGTGATTACTGCAATGGTAATCAGATCTGGCTGTATGTGTGTGTGTATATATATATGTTTTCAAATATAGAAACACATACAGAATGCAGCGATTTCATTTCTATATTAAACAAGAATGTATATTTTTCAGAGGATAGTATATCAGCTGCAGATAAACAATAACTGACGAAAACATATCATTGGAATGCTGACAACTTTAATCCTCTCCTGCAACTTCCACCACAAACTCTCAGAGGCAGTGACAAAAAAAACTATGATGTCGTTGTTGCACATGAAGCATGGGAAGGCAGTTCAGTCGTCCCTGCCCATAGGAATCACTGAGATTGTTCTGTTAACTTTTCAGGATATTCTGCGGTAATTGGTTGTGTCAGCTTTGTTTTGCTTGACACTGCGCCGACAACGTGGAAAACCCTCCTGCTGAAAAAACCAAACACCCAGGAAACTGGCCTCGCCTCAGAATTTATCGTAGTATGGGTGACAAAGAACTCCTAAATTCCAGTATATTTTAAAAACTCAATTTATTCTTTAACTCTAAAAGTGAACATTGAGCAAAACGATTTACAACTTTAAGCCCAGTTTCTCTTAACTAATTGTTATCGGCCTTCAACTGGACAGCAACATACTTTTCCAATAACCATGTATTAAAACTACATCAACTTAATTTCAAAACCACACAACGGCTTTCAGTGACAGTTTCCATCTCCCTCTGGCTGTCGGTCTCCCTGGGTCATCTTCGATATTTTCGTGCAAGGATGTTTCGTATGAAAAAGGAACTTCGACCGGGAATAATTTGCGGACAGTTTACTCTATTGATGACATTTAGTCTCACTCTGTCTAACTGTCAAAATGTCCGATTCTTTAATGTCCAAGCATTGGATCGTTTCAGTAGTATGATAATTACAAAACAATAAATTCAAAATAATCAGTTTTTAATTTGCTGGGGCATATTTTAAACAGATTTTTTTAAACAATTTAAATCATTGGAAAAATAACAACCGAAATTTGGGTCTTTGTTTCACAATGAAATGTGTTTTTTTTTCAAATGTCCAGTATACTCTGATACTGCTAGTCATTCACATGATTGGTACCTGCAAGCTCGCATTGCAAAACAGTCTTCACTCTCTTTTTAAGGTACATTTGACACCCACAACTTTTAAATATCTCCCCACTTACGAAAAAGATATGAACCATTACAGTGAAAAGATGCTTTTTTTCAGGTTTTAACCACCATTACAAGGAAATGCGTAGGGCCTTAATGTATTTTCATATTAATTCCTGCGCGCGTGCGCGAGCGTGCATACACACACACACACACACACACACACGCATATATATATATATATATTATATATATATATATATATAACATTGTTATCCGTTCAATCTTATCTGTAGTTTTTCTGTTAAATCAGCAATAACGCATCTATAACCAAATTCTTATGAGCCATAACATGTACAATGTCTACATTAAGAGTCTGCAGCAAAAGACTACAACGGATAAAACTCATATTCTTCTCTTTTATTCGTTTTGATCTGACATACCGTTTGTCACGTAAACATTAAACTGTTGGAAGGCCAGTACGAAACTCAATAATTCTTTTTTTCGATGGCAGAGTATTTTCTCTGGTGGGGTGTGGAGTTTAGTGTGCAGTGAACAACTGGCGTTCAATTCCATCATGATCTTCGAACAGCTGTACAGCTCCAACGCGTATGTCGATGGTGTCCAAATTGCATGACCGATACGATGTAACAAGAACCTCTCCTCTGCTTTCGTGAATGTTGATTTATTTCAGTTTATAACGAGTTTTGCTTCTCTTAGTCGTTCAAAGAGCTCTGCCAACTGCAGCATGTGATCTCCCCATGACTCAATAACGATCACTACATCATCTGGATGGACTGCACGGTTTCCTAACGCAGCCATAAGCCATAAGGTCATGAGCCTTTGGAATGTGGCTGGTGCATTTTTCATTCCAATGTTCATCAGTTTGAATTGATATAACCTATTTGCGGTCGCAAACGCTAAAACCTCTTTGTATTTCTCTGAATAAGGTATATGCCTATCACTACGCAGTAGTTCTCACTTCCTAATGTAACTGGCTTATCTAAATTTCTCGATAAAGTCTGACTCGGTTCGGTGATATTTTCATTGAGCTCCCATTCACCTCCTTCCACACTTGCGTGGCTTTGAAAGGATTAATCCTATAGGGGTGTTGTTTCATCAGAACAGCATTCCCTACTTCCATCCCATGCACAATGGCATGAGTCCTCCCCGTGTTATTCCTGCAACTGTCGTCATACTGTTGCTATCTTTCAACTGCGTTTTTTTTCTCCTGAGACAGTTAGATCACTGACGCATCACAGTACTCAGGGCCTTCCTCATTGTTTAATTTGCGGTTCATCAAAATCCCCATCATCTGAATTTGTTTTCTCATTCTGTGGGGCAGTAATTAACTCTCTTTTTTTCAGTGCCCTCTCTCTGTTGTAACAAGGTTTCAACACATTCATATTACATGCCCGTCACGGTTTTCTCCTATCCGCATAAGACCTTTAGACCATAAGAAATAAGCGTGGAAGTAAGGTCATTTGGACAATCGAGTCCTCTCCATCATTCAATCATGGCTGATGGGCATTTCAACGCCACCTACTCGTATCCCTTAATTCCCTGTGAGATTGAGAATTTATCAATCTCTGTATTGAAGACATTTAATGCCATCGCCTCCACTGTGCTCCGTGGTAGTGAATTCCACAGGCCCGCCATTCTCTGGCTGACGAAATGTTTCCTCATTTCCTTTTTAAGTTGACACCCTCTAAGTCTAACGCTGGGCCCACGAGTCCTAGTATCCTCATTAGACAGAAACAATTTCTGAGCGTCCACCTTTTCCAAGCCGTCTTGTAAGTTTCTATTAGATCTCCCCTCAATCGTCTGAACTCGAACGAATACAATCCCAGTATCCTCAACGATTCATCGTTTGTTAGACATACCATTCCAGCAATCATCTGTGTGAATCTACACTGGAGAATCTCTCCTGCCAGTATGTCATTCCTGAGGTTGGGTCCACAACAGGACTCAGTATTCTAAATGGGGCTTAACCAAAGCTTTATAACGTCTTTGCAGCAACTCCCTGGTTTTACATTCCAACCCTCTCGAGAGACATGACAAGAATGCATTTGTTTTCTTAACCACGTACTCAACCTGCAAGTCACTCCGCAATGAATCGTGTACTAGCACTCCCAGATCCCATTGTGCCTTGGCTTTATGAATTTCTCACCGTTCATAAAGTAGTCTTTGCCTGTGTTCTTTTTTCCAAAGTGCAAGACCTCCCATTCTCTCCCATTAAATTTCATCAGTTATATCTTGTACCATACTCCTAAACTGTCCAAGCCTTTCTGTAGCCTCCCCAACCCCTCAGAACTACCTGCCTGTTTACCTAACTTTGTATCATCGACGAACATCGCCAGTGTGCCACCAGCCTTTTAATTCATATCATTTATATATAAAGTGAAGCTGGGACCCCAACACTGAATCCAGCATCTTTATGTGACAGTTTTTCCTGACTCAACTTTTCTTCTTAATTTTATAGGAATCACTAAAGCTGGCTATTGAGTGAGTGTTACAACTGGTTATACGTCGCCCCCACGGGAAAACGTCCGAGTTTCAGAGATTTTATCTGCCCCCGTACCTTTCTACACTGTGCCACTTCAGGTGCTTTTTAACTAACTCGCCTACCCGATTTTATCCCTGCATCACCTCCGACACATAATCCAAGTGCGCGATCTCCTACTTTGGCCCTATGAATTTCTCCGTAATTATTTTCAAAGGGCCTCTCACTCCATGTCCGAATATTACGTCCAATGGCATAAATTTAGGAGATTTGTTTAGGGGTATGCCCAATGGCAAACAATGCAAATAGGATACTTTTATCTCAACCATTCGGGTAGCCCTGGCAGTACTCTCTTAACACGGTATTCAGCATCTAATGCCTCCTTTCTAAAGCTCCCTGGGATTCAGGATGGAACGCACTTGTTTTAAAGTGCTGTATTCCTTAGCCATCCACCACTTCATCAGTTAGCCGAGTAGTAAAATTTGGCCTTAGTTTGATTGAATATTCCTGGGTGGCCCATACCATGTGAAGAAAGCTATTGATTCCACGACCATTATTTTTTTTTTTCTTCTTCCTCCGTAATGGAATTGCCTCGGCAAATCTGTTTGCCATTTCCATTATGGTTAACAAGCACTGCTTCTCGCTTCTAATTTGGGGAGGGGATGTGCAGAGTTAGTTATCACCTGCATGAAAGCTTCTTCCAATGTGTTAATTGGCAATAAAGTTGCTGTTTTTATTACTGCTGTGGCTTACGTCGCATGTGGAACATATGACATGTATGGCAAACGTTATTTGCATTCTAATTGCATTCGAGGCCAATACGAATGTTTCCGTACCTCAGCCTGAATCGTATTTCCACACAGTTGACTTCGTACTGGTAGTTCATGTATTACCCATAATACTTCCTTTATCGTTATTTGCAACACAAGCTTGTGCATTTCGACCCGGTTCTCCACTGCACTCTTCTGCATGGTGTCCACGTTAAAATAATGGCCATCAGGAATAAATATACTCATTTTCTGAGTATACGTCAACATATATATCTGTTATTGTCTCGTCTTTCAGTTGTAAGTCCATTAGCCTTCCATTTAATCACTTTTGCCTGACCATCTGCCAGTTCCAGTTTTTCTGAACCAATGCATCAAACAGTATGCCCGCTAATTGAACCTCAATTTCTTCGTCTTTCTCTTCACATTCTGTTTCGTGCAGTGACCTATGATAGCGGGATCGTTTTACTACACAGTCTGAAAACATGCCAGGTTACTTACCTTTTAACTCTTCAATTCCCTGGTCTCCCTTGGTGTCTCCACAACACCGGCGGCACTCCCACCTTGGATACTGATCAATAGATCCCAAGATAAAACTATTCCTGGAACTCACATTCGATCACGACTCCAACTTGTCTTGAGTTTGCTTTCCAAACTGATCTTACAATATACTCTAAATTCCTGTCCAACTATCCCACAAATTTCCCTTCTCTCGGGTAACATGTTAGAACGTGTGCAAAAACATTCACCTCCAGATCCTGTATCTCTGAAAATGGTAACATAGTTCCCTTCTCTCTGTGTTCTTTCTGAGTAAATTTTACCCAGAGAGATGAATTATTTTCAAGATCAGGGACTCACTCCATACCCAGCCCGTACATAAGCTGTGCACTAACCAGTAGCGCCTCGATTTTACTTGGGGTTTCTTTTCCTATATTCACGAATGCCAATGGCTTCGCCTCTTCCATCACATCTTTTCCCACAGTGGCTTAAGTTAATACCAGTACAGTGACTTCATGTGTCCTCCTTTATCACAGTGGAAACACCTGCCGGATATCACTTCCTGTTCCTCCTCTTGGGATTCCTTGTTAACCTGTTGTAGACTAGTGCCAACGTGCTCTTAACTTTGTTTTGTAGAGTGAGATCTGTACTTCTCCAAATTTCTGTCCTCACAGGATGAATTTCTTGTTAAAAGCTGAATGTCGCCTTGTGCACCAGTGCATATTCATCTGCCATCTCTGCTGTTATTCTCGCTTACTGGTTATTGTTCATCCACACAAATTCTTGTCATCTCTGGAAGTGACTTCTTCAAAACTCCTCCAGAAGATTAATCTCTCTGATAGCCACGTCGGCCTTGGCTATTTTAACTACGGCACCCATCTATCAAAATTACGATTTTTAATTCTATCGAACTCAACATAGGTCTGATCTTGTTCCTTCCTTACTTTTCTAAAGGGCTGTCGATACGTTTCTGGTACGAACTCATAAGTAATCAAAACCAGACTGCCTGACATCTTCATAATCACTTGACCCCTCAACTGACAGCACTGTAAATAACTCACTCGCTCTGCCTACCAACCTCGTTTGAACGAACATTTCCCACAATTTCAACACTCCAAATGCCGAGTCAATTGTTCAAATGAAATAAAGAAAGCTTCTAAATCATTCTCATCAAAATGTGGAAGCGTTGCAACATATTCGTGTGTATCACAATCTTCTCTCTTCATATCCACATGGTTAACTTGACTTTACTGGATATGGTGCAAATTCTGAAGATTAAATTCTCGCTCCTTTTCTCTTTATTTTTTCGCTCTTCCTTTATCCCTGTCTTCGATGTCTCCTTGTTCAGCTCAGCACCTTCTCTTTATTGCTTTTTACTCTATTTTCCTTCTCTCACTCTTTCTGTCTCTTCTCACTGCTTTCTATCTCTTATCTCGTTCTCTTTGTGTCTCTCTTTCCTTATCTTTCTCTTCTAACTCCATTTTCCGAACATGTAATTTAAGTGTTTGTTCGAACTCTGCTGCACTTGTTTGCTTCTCTGATTCGCCCACCTGCTTGATTATATCCCTAGCACTTTCAGTTTTACATTTGTCCTTGGTTAAACCACATTCTAACCTCTTTGCTACTTAAAAATTTGTGCCGTATTTTTGTCTTTCTGAACTTTACCAACAAATTTGGGAATAGTCTTCAAATCCCAGAACGATGTTTGCAATATTAAGAGCCATTTATCTCACTTTCCATTTAACCGAACACAAGTAACCGAAATTAAACTCTCACCTTCATTTTGTTTTAAAGATGTGGGCAACTAATTGCCACGTGTTTACATTTTTTTGTACCTCTCCAACCAAACATCAACTCAAACCTCTCCAAATCCAGATTGGATTTGTCTAAAACCGTCGAAATCATGGACTCGAGCCCCAAACTGTTTCGACACGGCGGTGAGCACTTCTGCTAAATAAAGAAATCACCCAAAAAATCTCATCTCACTTCATAATCTGGTAAAGTAGGAGTGACAGAAAACTCCTAATTTCCACTGTTAAAAAAACAATTTGTTTCTTAACTCTAAAATTCATCATTAGACAACAAACAATTTTAACTGTAACCCACATTCTCTTAACATTATATGCCTTGAAACCCAAAATAATATACTGATGCAAATAACGCCCTAATTAAAGCCACGTCAAGCCACTATTACATTTCAGATAACATATCTTAGTAAAATCATTAGAACTAAAGAGAAATCAACATTGGTAAATAAGAATACACGTGAAGCATAACACAGGAACAGAAGGGAGTGAGTATATCTGAGATCAAGAACGTAACAGCATAACAGAATAAGAGCTTGGAAAAGACAAATGGAGATTACGATTCCAAACAAAAGACATGGAAGAGGAAAAATCTGAAGAAAATAAGTGTACAGGAGTAATCCGATAAGAGAGTAAGATCATCAGAAGGTATGAGAAAAAGCACTGAAGAGGATTAGAGCACAACGGAATAAAAGAATAAAACAAGAGAAATCAAAATCTAAGGAATATAAGGTAATGTCAAGGAACACACTGAGATAAATGCAACTAAACTAAATGGGATTGATGTTTGTAAGTAGGAAGTGTTCGCAGTTGTGCAAAGTGTGAAAATAGACGAAACCGCTGTGCCAGATGGGATTTATCCGAGGATTGTCTGGGAGCCAGCGAGGAAAAGACAGAGCCTTAATTTTGATCTTTGTCAAAGGAATCGTGCGAGACGACTGGAGGGTTGCAAATGTTATTCCATTGTTCAATATGTGGAGTAGAGGCAACCCTGGTAAATATTGACAAGTGCGCATTTCTTGGCTTATGGGTAAAGTATTAGAAAAGGATAGAAGAGACAGGATTTATTACCATCTGCAGAGGAATAAGTTGATTCAGTATCATCAATACAGTTTTCTAAAGTGTAGCCATGCGTCACAAACCTTATTGAGTTCTTGAGATGGTGACCAAACACGTGGATGAGATTGAAACGATTGATGTGGTGTATATTGATTTCATGAAGGCGTTTGATTAGGTTTCAGATGGTCAGCGATTGCACAAAATAGGGAGGCATGAGATTGAGGGTGATTTTGCGGTTTGGATCAGAATTTGGCTGGCTGGAAGATGACTGGTGGCAACTGGTGCTGGTTGGAGAGAAATGTTCATGGCGGAGATCAATTATTAGTAATGTAGAGCAAGGATCTGTTTTGGGTGTCACTGCTGTTTTGTTTTGCAAAGAGGAAGACGCAGAAGGGAAGGTCATTGAGTTTGTGGATGACACCAAACTCGGTGGAGTTGCGGACAGTGCTGAAGAATGTTATTGGTTACAGAGGGGCACAGATGCGCTGCAGAGCTGGGCTAAGACGTGGCAAATGGAATTTAATGCGGAAAAGTGTGAAAAGTAGAAGGAGCAACAGGAATAAAGAGTATTGGGATAATGCTAATATTATTCGTAGTACAGCTGAACAGAGAGAGATGGGTCTCAGTGTACCTGAAAGCTGCTATTCAGGTTGTTAGTTTTGATAAGAAGGCATGCGGTGTGTCAGGTTTTGTTACTAACGAAAGACCATTTAAATGCCCTTAAATTTGAGGAATCTAAAACTGCTGCAGAGAGTGCGTTCCACGCTCCTACTACCCTCTGAGTAATGAAACTACCTCTCACATCTGTCCTACATCTACCACCCATCAGTTTGAACCTATTCCCTCTCGTGTTAGTCATCAGCATCAGAGGAAAAAGGCTCTCACTGTCTACACTCCGTAATCCTCACATTATCTTGCATGTCTCTATTAAGTCACCTACAACGTTCTTCTCTCGAACGAACCTGCCTCAAGTCCCTCAGCCTTTCCTCATGAGACCTTCGCGCTGCATCAGGCAAAATCCTTGCAAATCTCCTTTGAATCCTGTCCTTCCTATAGTGCAATAATCAGAAGGGTATGTAATACTCCACTTGTTTCATTCGACATGGGGATAAAAATAAAAAGTGTACGATCGATGGACTTCTGACATGGACGACTTGCGCAGGGCAACAACGAGTATCGAAGGGTCCATATTGTGCTGCAATGTTCTATGCTCTGAGTTCTAATAAGAAGCTCAGAGATTAAGATAATATTTCTCTGATGGAACAACAGAATAAGAGCATGAGTACAAAGGAGAATAAGCCCAAAAGACAATGAGATAATAACATATGAACGAGGAAGACATTAGGGAATGAGAACTTAATAAAACTATAATATTGAATATAAGAACAAAAGTGAATTAGAACTGGACAGATTTACATAGTAGGATAATGACAACATTAAATGTTATGCGATTCAGAACATAAGTGAACATGAAAATAAGAACATTACAGAACAGGAATCTAAGATAATAAGAGCGTCAGAGACAACATGATAAGAGCATATGACACACAGAAGGAGTAGAATAAGTACGCAAGATATTTTATGAATATTAAACTCAGAACAGAAGAGAATATAAATACAAAACAAAGGTGAAAAACAACATAAGTGAATACCAACAGAAGAGAGGAGGAACATATGAATTTAACAGAACAAGAACACAAGGGCATAAGAAGATGGGAGAACAAGAGCAGAAGTATATATAATAAAAGAGTGACAGAGTTCGAGATCAAAAGAATAAGAACATAAGTGAGTAATAAATATGGGAAGAGGGATATGATGGAAGAAGAGAATATGAGAATGTAAGAGATGGAGAACATAAGAAAATAAGTCCTGAACGAAACGACAATAAAAGTTACGAACAGCTTAAGGGAATATGTACAGATACAAATACAAAAACAAAACACAAGTGAGTAAGCAAATAAGAGCGTGAGACTGTGAGAACAACAGTGAACAAAAACATAAGGGAACAAAAACATCAGTCTATAAGTCAATATATGAATAAGATCATAAGAGAATGGGAAGGTAAGACAATGATAATGTTAGAAAATTTGAGTAGTGAAATATGTGAAGAAGATTAAAAGGGAAGAAGGTGATAAAGTAAGAAAAACCTATGCGAATAATAAGATAAAAGAATGACAATATACGAGTATAAGAGAATAAGAAAATAACAACATTTATGAATATGCAAATATTAAGATAGAATAAAAAAAACATGAGATTTAAATCGAAAAAACAACATAAGTGAGTACAAAAATAGGACCATAACAGTATAGGATCACAGTGGAATAATTAAACAGGAGAACAGAAACAGAACAGCATGAGAGAATAAGCACATGGACCAGAGAATTATATAAATGGAAAATACGAAAATAAGTGAATTGGAACATAAATATAGAGGACATACAAAGTACAGTAGAGTAAGTGTATAAGAACGTACGATGTTACGAGAATAAGACCTTCGGAAAACAAAAGCAAAGTGCTTTTAGGAACAAAAAAGGAGTTCATAAGATAAAATAATAAGAACGGAAAAGAAATCAAGCGATGTGAATAAGAACATAAGAGAGCAGCAAAATAGGAAAATAAAAGAAAAAGAGCATAAGAATAACACACAAGATCATAAGAGAATAAAAAAATCAAAATTAGAGAACAGCAGAATAAGAATGTAAGTGAATAAGTAAATATGATTATTTATGATTAGGAAAAGAAGAACATAAGAGACTAAAATTGGGAGATTAAAATAGAATTCAATGTAATTGAATAAGAAGGTGAGTGACCAGAACGTAGGAACGTCAAGCAATAAGAATGGAAGAGAGAATAACACGGATAATCGTATGAACGTAAGAATTTGAAACAGACAAATTAAGAATATGTTTAATGGCATATGAACATAAAACAATGAAAGCAAAAGATTCGTGTAGAATAAGAATAGTAGAAAAAGAGAATAAGAGAATTTTAACGTAGGAGAAAACGAATTGACGAGAATAGGAATACGTGAGAATACAACATAAGGCAATAATAAGTAACAGCATAAAATGTAAGTGAATAAGGAATTTAGAGATGAAGACAATAACACTACAAGTGAATAACAGAAGAAGAGAATGAGGACATAAGAGAATGACATCACATGAGAATAAAATAATAAGACAAAACATTAGGAAGAAAATAAGGGAATGGTAAAAACGACAACAAAAGAGAATAAGTACATTAACATTGGAGAATAAGAAAACAACAAAATAAAAACGTAAGTTAATAAAGAAAGGGAATAAGTACAGAAGCAAAACAGAACATAAGTAAATATGCAAATAAAACATTAGGGAATAGGAAGGTAAAATAATAATATCATAGGTGAAATATAACACAAGAGAATAAGATCATAACAACATGTGTAAATATTCAGGTAAGAACGTAAGAGAATGAAAATTCAAAAACATAAAAGAGAAAAACAACATATCTAAAGACCAACATAAGATATCAGGAATATATGAACATTTTAGAAAAAAGAACACAAGAGGATAAGAGCAGAGGAGAACAAGAACATCAGAGCACAAGCGATTCCGAACATGAATACTCAAATTCAAGACCAAAACAATAAGAATAACACTGACTGATAAAATAATACAATAAGGACATAAGAGTAGAACAGAAAACAGAATATCAGAGAGGAAGAACACAACAGAATAAGAACATAACATAATGAGAACAAAATGGAATACCTACAATAGCGACTTAGAAAATAAGTGTCGAGGTGAATTCGAACAAAAGCGAACATGAAGATAAGACAGCACAAACATAAGTGATTAACAAGGTCAGAGCATAAGATCATACGGGAATAAGAAAATCAGAACAAAATAGCATTTGCGAACACTAAAATGAGAACACGAGAGAAAAACAGCACAAGACAAGAATAGAAAAAGTACAGACGTTAGAGTGGGCATAAGACAGTAGGAACATATGAACAGAATAGTGTAAAACACAAGAGAATAAAAACACGCAAAGACAAGAACAGACGAGCATAAGAGAACAAGAACATCTCTAAAATATTTCAAGAGCAAAGGAATAAAAACATAAGTGATTGGTAAAATACGCCCATAAAATCATGGGGAAGAATGAAGGGGAAAATAAGAGACAAACAACATAAAGACATAAGAGAATACGAACAGGACTGAATAAGAATATAATATAATGTGAACATAAGTTAAACAGAAATTAAGAACATAGTTGAATAAGAACACAGGTGAGTGTGACCGCAAGAACAAAAGTGAATTAGAATACATGAAGGCAACACAACATAAGTGAATATCCAAATACAGAATAAGGGAATGTGAAGGTTAGATAAAAAGAACATAGGAGAATTGGAACATACATCAATATGTGAATTAGAACATAGAGAATAGCATGGTGAGTAAATAAGAACCAAAGTGAATGACGAGTTAAAACATACGAGAATAAGTGAATAAGAACATAATAACATTTATGATCATGAACTTAAACGCATAAGAAAAAAATATTTTAGAACTGAAGTGAAACATCATATAAGTGAATAAGAACATAACCGAGTAGAAACATAGAAACATAAGAGAAGACGAACATTGGAGAAGAAGACCGTGAATAACAGAATCAGAACATAGACACATGAATGAATAAGATCATGACAATTAGGACGTAAGCAAATAATACAATCAGAGCATAAGATTAAAAGCATGAGAACATGAGAGAATAAAAACAAAACAGAGGAAAGGTGTAGCAGTAAGAGAACGAGATAATAAGAACATGAGAACTGAATATCATAACAATATAAGACATAACAAACTAACAGAATGAAAAATGAAAAAGACAATAATAGAACAGGAGTCCATGAGAATGCAACATAAACCATGATGCACTGATATATGTGTTTTTGGCGATAAAGAGCAGAGGCAACAACAAAGGCTGAGTCGAAACCGGAAACAATCACCAACTGGGAGTGTTCTCTCGCAGTCGGGGAGCTCTTCAGTGGTCCAGGATATTCGGCCTTGAATCTTCGGGTGTCCATCCTCCAAGGCTGACTGTGACCGAGGCAAAAATGCAAAGTGGCTGAGCAGAGGCTGCCAGCCAAGTTTTGTACTCATGGGGATGGCGTCAAGCGTAAACTTGGGTTCATGTCACACTACAGGTGACCTCACTACACTGAGATTTCTCTCACAAACATGTACACAAATGCAAGCACAAGCACACGCGTGCACATTAACACATAGGCGCGTGTGCACACACACACATACATGCACACACACAGCCACAGACCTGGTCACTCACACAAACTCTTTCTCAAACAAAAGCTCTCCCTCATGCGCGCACACATATATCCCCACACTCTAACCCACGCATGCACTCTTTTAATAACATATACCCCATTGCACACACATACACACATGCTCTCATGGACACTCACGTGCCCACATACACACCCACATGCACACACTCACTTGGTCTGCCCTGCACTCTCACGTATATAAAGTTTTTTGTATGAATTTGTACTTGCTGCACAACATTTTATTTTGCGCGAAAACTGCATTATTCATTTACGATTCTGAAAATCCCATTTTAGAAATGCAATCAGTCTGAACGAACATTGGGACACAGACTTTAACCTCACTCCTTCAATGCATTATCTGATCTGAAATGGCTCCTATTTTTAAAACTATGCTGATCATATAACTTTTAAAAATATGGGATTTACATATGAAGGAACTAAAAATAACATGATCATTCCTAATGATTAAAGACGAAAGTAAATTTTGTTTAATATTTAATTCCATGACAATTCAATCTTGTTGCGTTAAATTCTGTGTCCTATGATTCTGGTCCACAACCACCTGATGACGAAGCAGCGCTTCGAAAGATAATGCTTCCAGGGAAATCTGTTCACCTCCAAACTGGTGTTGTGTAATTTTAACTTGACCCATTGTGAAAATAATAGAATAAGCACAAACAGAAGCAAGCGAATAAGAGAATAAGAATGTTCGAGATTATGAATAAGAGAATATTAAAGGGTGAGAAAAGCGTAAGAACAGAACGCACAATGATCAAATAAGGGATTGAGAACATCAGATAATAAGTGCAACTAGTAATAAGATAATAAGAATATAAGAGCGTAAGAAAGTGAGAATATAAATGCAAAAGAGATTAAGAAAAATACGAGAATTAAAATAGAAAAGAATAAACTCGTAAGATAATGAGCACTCCAGAGGAAAAGCACATAGGTGAATGAGAAAATAAAGACATAAAGGAAGTAGAACGTAAGCGAATATGCGAATAATAACACAAGGGTACATGAATTTAAAATAAGAAACACAATCGAGTTTAAAATGTAGGAGGAGAATAGCATAGGACAGTAATAGGATTAGAACTTCAGATAAATGAGACGTCAGAGCATTTATGAATAACATAATAAATGCAGAAATTAAAATTATAAGAATTAAAGAGAAATCAACATAAGTGCAAAACTACGTAAGTGAGGAGGAACAGAATAACACCAGAGAGCATGCTCATAAAATGTGATGGGGATGTGATGGCTTAATTGTATAATCAGTGGACTGTAAATCCAGCGAACCATGACAAAATGTGGAATTTGATTTCAACAAATATTTGTAATTAAAAATCTAATGACTGCTCTATATCCATTGACTCTGCTCGAAATGAAAACGCCATCTGTCTCACTAATGACCTTTAGTGAAGGAACTTATCAATACTTAACTGGTCTGGCCTGTATGTGACTCCAGCTCCATAACAAAGTGGCTGACATTCAGCTACTCGCTGGGCTATTAGGGATGGGCACTAAATGCTGCTTCACCAGCGATGCCCACATCCTCATAAAGAATAAAGAGAAAAATAATAAGTCAAAAACAACATAATATCATAAGAGAACAAAGCTTTCAATATAAGTACGAGAGAACAAGATAACAAGAAAATAAGTTGAGAAGACCATAAGTCGATTTATGATCATGAAAAGAAGAATATAAGGAAACAGAGTTTGGGAGAAGATTTGTAGCTCGTGTGCTCATTGTTGGCTGAGCTGGGAATTTGTGTTGCAGACGTTTCGTCCACTGTCTAGTGACATCCTCAGTGATTGGGAGCCTCCTGTGAGGCGCTTCTGTGATGTCATCACTATAAATGCGGGAGGAAACATCACAGAAGCGCTTCACAGGAGGCTCCCAAGCACTGAGGATGTCACCTAGACAGGGGAAGAAATATCTGCAACACAAATTCCCGGCTCGGCAAACAGAACCACAACAATAAGGAAACAGAATTTAAAAAATGCAGATAAATGAACAAAGGTGTAAAAGAATATATGTGAAGCGGATTATAGAAACAGTAGTAAGAACATACGATAATAAGAGCTTGAGAAACACAATTAAACTACTGGACTAAAAACCTAAGAACGTAAGATAATCACAACAGAAGAGAATGCGAGTACATGAACAGTGGAAGAAATGAATAAAACACAGAGAATATAAGAGGACAAGAATAGACGAAAATAGGAACATTGGACAACAAGACAATTGGACCATGAAAAATTAAGTTCATAATAATATAAGAGAATCAGTATCTAATAGAGCAAGACACAAATAAGAATCTAAGATAAGAAAATAAAAACATAATCGTCTACGAATGTGCGAGATAAAGAGAACAGGGCTCGAAGACAGTAACAGAATAAGAGAATGAGAATATTAGGGAATGTGTACATAAGTGAATAGGATAATAAAAATATAACTGAGTAAGAACATAAGGGATTGAGAACATGATAACAAAAGAGTTAAAATTGTAATAACGATCAAATAATATTAACAGTACTGATTAAGAATGTAACATCATGGAAACATAAGAGCGTAGGCACAGAAGTGATTCAGAACATAAGAGAATACGACGGTAAGACAACAAAAACATGAAAGAATCGCATCCCTAGTGAATATGCGATTGAGGATGTAAGTGAAAGCAAAGATGATATAATAAGGACATAAGAGACTAACACAATAAGACCGTAAGAACAGATGAGAATAAGATAATTAAGATATAAGATGTTTAATGAATATGAACATCAGAACATAAGATTAGAAAAGAAAAGAACAAGTAAAAAACAACTTAAGTGAATATGACTGAAAGATCGTCGGAACCAATGAATATAATAGAATAGGAACAAAGGAGAATAAGAACGTAGAACAAGAAAATAAGAGCTTCAGAGAGTAAAAATAAATAAAAGAATTCAAGAACAAAATAATTAGAACACAAGTGAGCAATAGCATAAGAGAACAAGGACATAATGGATGAAGAGAATTTAAGAATATAAGAAAGGAAGAACAGGAGAACATACGAAAACAAGAACAGAACAGAACATAAAACAAACGATAACGACAGGGTGACAGAATAAGTACAAAGAAAATGCGATCGTAAAACATCATTAAATAAGCACACAACAGCGTGAGGACAGGAAACAAATGCGAATGAGAACATCAGAACACAAGTGAATCAGAACATATGTATGAATCTGCGAATGAGAACATAAGAAAATGCAAATTGATGTTAATAGAAACTTAGGAGAACGTTGTGAATGAGACCATAATAGAATTGGAAGGCAAGGTCATAAGAAGTAAGCGAATTTGAGCACAAGTGATTAGGTGAACAAGAAGGTAAGAGAATAGGGTGGTAAGATAATACGAACTGCGATAATTACAACATAAAAGCATACGAACGTATGAGAACAAGGGAATAAGAAGATAGATGCATGTATGGATATGAAAATAAGAACAGAGCAGAGTGGAACATAAGATTCACAGAGAAAAACTGCACAAGTTCATAAGAACATAATGGGTAAGAACATAGGAACGTAAGAGAATAAGAACATATTGGATCGAGAAGATAAGAGTATTAAAGAATGAGAACATGAATAAGAAAATTAGAGAACAAAAGAATAAAAACATAAGTAAATAAAACATAAGAGAATAAGGACATCAGCCAATCATAGACTAAGACAATATGATTAGAAAATAAAAGATTGAACATGAAGAGAATAAGAGTGCAAGCCTAAGAGAACGAGAGAATTAGAACATGAGAAATAGATATCATAAGTCTGAAGGCAATGATAATTAAAAAAAAGACATCAGTAAGTGAATAACCGAAGAAGAGTAAATGAGAATACAACATGATCCAATGAGAACATAATAGAATAAAACAAAAAGAATATTCGGGAGTAAGAACATAAGATTACTCGAGAGTAAGACCAGCCAATGGTAAGTACAGAAGAGAATACGATAATAAGAATGTAAGACATTAATATGATCATATCATGAGAGAAAAAGAGAATAAGATAACGAGAACCTAAGAGATTAAATACATTAGATAAGGTTACAATAAGAATATGAGTGAGAAATAACATAAAAGAATGAGACAATAGGATCAAAGGAGAATAAGAACTTGCGAACAGAAGAAAATAAATAGAGCACAGAATAGAAACATAAGACAGTCAGGTCATAATTACATAATAGAATACGGAAACAAGAGCATATGAGAAGCAGAACAAAGTGAATATGCGAATAAAAATACAAAGGAACAAGAACATAAATAATAAGTACATTGGAGATTAAAAAGCTAAACACATAAGAACATAGGAGAGTAAGACAATAAAATCATAAGAGAACACAACAACGAAAAACAACTTAAGAGCAAAATAGAATAAAAAAGTTAAAATATGAGAATTAGAGAATGAAAGAATAAGAACGAAAGTGATAGGTACATAAGAACATTCATGATTTTGAAAGATGAACATAAGAGAATAAATCATAAAACGTAAGGGGAACGTAACTGTGGCAGATAATAGGAGCATAAGGTTGTAAGGACAGAACTGAACAAGGACATGGGAGAATGAAATTGAAAGACCCGATACATACCACAAGTAAAACGAATATATTTTATAAAATGCCTTGCAAGAATTGTAACAAACATTAGATTAGATGCCTTACATTATGGAAACAGGCCCGTTGGCCCAACAAGTCCACACTGATCCTCTGAGGAGTAACCTACCCAGACTCATTTCCCTCTGACGAACGCATCTAACCTATGCACAATTTTAGCATTGCCAATTCACCTGACCTGCACATCTTTGGACTGTGGGAGGAAACCGCAGGACCGGAAGGAAACGCAGCCAGACAGGGGGAGAATGTGCAAACTCCACACAGACAATCGCCTGGATCTGGAATCGAACTTGGGACTCTGGTGCTATGAGGCAGCATTGTTAACTACTGAGCCACCGTGTCCCCCCAAGCTACGTTGGACAAACAGGCAGAAATCTCGCCACCAGGAAACATGAACATCAACTCGCCACAAAACTAAAGTGTCCACTCTCCCAAATATCCTTACACACGGATGAGGAAGGACACCACTTCGTCTGGGACAAAACATGCGTCCTCGGACAAGCCAAACATCTGTATGCACGGGACTTACTGGAGGCATGGCTTTCCAACTGGAACTCTTGTCAACAATCACACAGACTTGGATCCCATTTACCACGCCCGGAGAAAAAAGAACAGGAAATGATTTCACCATAGGAACTGACATCACTGCAGGAAATTACATCACCAATTCGAGGAAACTCAAACATCGAAAAAGAAAATGGGCACCGCCACCACTGATTCTTTTGAAGGTTCACTGAAGTCGTTACCTGGTATGGTGACGAAACGTCTGATAACGAACCTTCCAGATCAGCGAGCAAACCTATACCTATCCAAACAGAATAATCATATAAGTACATAACAGAATAAGAAAATAGGACCACAATAAAATAACAGCATAATAGATTAAGAATATAAGGGAATCCGAAACTACCACTAACATGTAATACAAGAATAAGAACATTCATGAATGAACAGTAATGAATAAGCGAAAAAGAGCATATTAATAAAAGGATAAGAAGTGAAATGCATTGTAGAATAAGAAGATAAGGGAAAATAACTGTAGGGAATAAGAACTGAAGAGGATAAGTAATTAGGAAAAAGAGAGTAAGAGAATAAGAACAAGACAGAATAACAGCAGGAGAAGAACATAAGAATATAAGAGAATAATAACATAACAGAAGTCAAACATAATATAACTTACCGTCGTTGAAGAGCCTCTCAGAAAGAGAGATAACAGTACAATCGATTTTCAGACAGCAATGGAGGGTGAAGTGATGTCATCTGAAATCAGTGAATTATGCTCAATCATGGGAAGGTATGGAATTAAGAAGGAGCTGGCTAAATTAGACGAGGAAAACAAGTTATACGGCGAAATATCTGAGAAACACTGGAGGACTTTAAAATAGATATTTTACAATGTTCATCGATAGCACATTCTGGTCTAAAAGAAAGATAATAGCGGTACGAACAGCGAGCCTTGGACAATCAAGGACATAATGGAAGGGATCCAATGAAATGTCCAGGCTTACAAAGAAGCCGGGATTTCTGGGAAACAGGAAGATTGCGAAACTTTTTTTAAAAACATTAAGCAAGCAACAAAGGAAGGAAAGCTAGATTTTAAATGTAAACCAAACACAGACTATAAACAGATGCAGGAAAACTGTGATTTTTATAAATATTTGAACCGGAAAATTGTTACTGAAGCGTATGTAACTACCTTGCAGGATGAGAAAAGTGAAATGATACTGGTTTATAATGAAACGGCTCAGTGTACAAAGTTAAAAATCTCACAACGCCAGGTTATAGTCCAACAGGTTTAATTGGAAGCACACTAGCGTTTGAAGCGACGCTCCTTCATCAGGTGATAGTGCAGGGCTCGATCGTAACACAGAATTTATAGCAAAAATTTACAATGTGATGCAACTGAAATTACACATTGAAAAATTGGTTGTCTGTTAAGCCTTTCATCTGTTAGAATACAGTGATAGTTTCACTTCTTTCACGCGTAAATCACAAAACCTTTTTTCTTTTAAGTTGCATTCTTGGGTTAGCTGTTAACAATGGTGATAGCGAGACAATATGTTGAAGGTGTTAGGCCCCTATGTTCTCTGTCTATGACCTGATTTTTTGATTGATTCTAAACTAAAAAGTGAAATAACAGAGTTTTACATAAATTCATGCAGTTTTTGAGATCAGAGTTCTTCATGGATGCATGCAGTTTTTGAGCAAAGTACAATGTAACTCTGCAAGTGTAAATTCACACCAAAAAATATACGTGTGCATGTGAGTAAATTAGAGATTACGAACACAAGAGAACAAGAATATCATGGAAAATGAATACAAGAGAATAAAAACAGAAGAGATGAGGAACAGATATTAACGATTGAATACAAAGTCATATGAAAAGTAGATTCTGAATATAAGTGAATAGAATCATCATTGAATAAGAGAATAAGATTACCAACCAAGAAAAAAGGATTGGTACATAAGGCAATAAGGACATAATGGAAAATAGCAGAAGAGAATATGTGAAAGAAAATGATAAGAATATGAGAGTAAAAGATCGTAACAACATAAGACAGTACGAATCTAATAAAATAACACACGATACGAGAATAAAGTACATGAGTAACAACATACATGAATAAGAATACAGGCCTAGAAGAGCATAAAGGAGTAAGAAACTAAGAGAATGAGAAAAGAAAAGAATAAAAATATTTGAATTAATAGCATGCGATTACAATAGAGTATAACAGAAGAGAGTAAGTACAGAGCCGAATGAGAAAATAAGAACAGCAGAGAATAATAGAACATGATAATGAGCACAGTAAAAAAAAATACATAAGAGGATCGGAAAACAAGAACGTAAGTTAATAATAACATGAAAGTACGAGAACATAACGATAAAACTGAATAAGAACATAATAACTTAAGAGCACAATAAGACAAGTACATAAGAAATGAACAGCAGACTGAATAAGAAGAGAGGAGAATTGAATCAAAAGATCGAATGTGAAGAAAATAATGAGAACATATGACCATAAGAACATAAGAGAAGTACCGAACAGAACATCAACACAATAGAATAATAACACAAGGAACTCAGTAAAGGTATGAATGACAGAATAACATAACGAAATGAGAACAGAAAAGGGTAGGAGATAATAACATCAGACAACAGAATAAAGAATGTAATAACTGAGGAGAATAAAAGTCACAGAATAAGAAAGCAGGAGCATCAGAGAATATGATCATAAGATGGTAAGCGTAAAAGGGAATACATGAATAACAAAATTGCAACATCTTAACAAAAACATAAATGAATAAGCAATTAAGATATCAGAACATAAGAGAGGTAGACTCGGGGACTGAGGAAACCAGAGTGTGGGAGCCATTTTTTTGGTTATGATTATCCTCTCAGTGGGGGAACTATTTTGCTGAAGTGCCCCTCACCAAGCAGAACAATCGTACTTGGCATGTAGCTGTGAGAGTCTGGCTTGCATGATCCTAGACATAGATTCTTTCCTCTCTCACTGGGAAGATTGTCAATGTGCATCTTCTCTGCTCACGGCGCCTCGATTTGCCTGCTCAATGTTTCCCCACTGTCATGTATTGAGAGAGCAAGTAGCTTCGTTGCTCGAACATGTTTAGCTCCATACATTAGGTTATGGTGTATTGCCAATGTGTGTGGTTCCTCTAATAAAGGACATCTGTTTGATATGTGTAACGGATCTTTGTAAAAAGCATTTTGCGTGATAACTTTCATTCTGGACCACATTTGTTAAACATAGCTCCAATTAGGGCTGATGCCGATAGCTAAACCCTGTTTCAGTAGTTCCTGAGACCATCCTGACACTTCGTAAGTAATGGTCAGCCTGTGTCTCAGCCTGGTTTTTGGTTCCTACATAGATCTGTAAATTACTGCTGTGCTTCGGAGTCCTACCGATCCACGGTTAGGACAGAGGTTCTACCTATGATTCAGCTTGAAATAAAATTCTTACTGCTCGCGTTCTGCCTCTCAAGATTTCGTTGAACAACTGGCATTTTCGCCTTCAATAGATGACCTTGTGCGAACCGATGTCAGTGTCATCAGTAACTTGAATTGGTGTATGAGAAATGGTGAGTATTGTGTAGCGCTAATCAAATCGCTAAAATTGATTAAGGGCATGATCCTGACCTGAGCCTGCAGGCTGATCCCCTGAGGGAAGACAAAATAATAAAATGATCACATTAAAGTAGTACATTTGGTTAAGGATTTAATCCTGACTTGCCCCTGCTGGCTGTTCCCCTCAGGCAAGGCAAAATATTAGGTCTCTTAATGCATAAATTGGCAAACTCCTGATCTCAGCCTGAAGGCTCATTCCTTGTGGCGCGATGGAAGATGGGCAGGTCTAAATGTCCAGGATTAAAAACGTTGCTGATTGACAGGCTTGGTGAAGCCTTGATGAATTGGACCCGGTGCCAGAGTTTTATCTTTTTTTCATTATTGTTTGGCTTTGCTTATGTCTTCTTTGTTTGCCTGTCGGTGACTGCTCTGCGTCTGGGACCGCCGAGGTGAGGAAGCGATCGAATCACTCTACAAACATGATCAAAGTGCAGCCCTGGGTTTCGAGACAATCTCGTGTCGACGGGTCGCCGTACCTTTGCCCGCTCAGAGGAGATTATGTTTTGCCATGGTAAACAGACGAGGTGCAACATTTAAGGTCAGAAATTCAGTTGTTGAGTTTAAGGAAGTGGCAAAGAGCCATCAACCCCCGATAAACATAATCGAGATCAGCGTCCAGGGAACTCTTTCCTGAACCCTCCCACCATACCAGCACCCGAATCCCCAATGTTCCAAACAACGACCGTCCCAGACCGGATTGCCGCTGTTATCGCTTGTTAAACGAGCAGGAGGGATGGCCAGGGGCAGAAAGCTGGTCGAAATACTGTTGCAGCTCACGATACTTGTCCACAAGCTCTTCGTGTTAATATTCAACAGGGTCTAAATTTCTGGAAAGGCAATGATGCTGCAAGCATCTTATGATTTACGGTGATTGATAATTTTAAAAAACTTGCTTGTCCGAGGATTATGAGAGTTAAATCCAAGTTCACAAGCCTTGGATCCGCTCTGAAATCTGGAGCATGATGCACGAAGACCTGATCCACTCTCGTGATCAACATTTTTTAATTGGCGAGTTCAAAACTGCTGTAGTTATAGTTGCATGCCTCAGGATTTCCAAACATTGATGAAGTTAGTCTAGGCGACACATTTGACGGCCACTAAAGACTCAATTATACTTCCCCTGGGCCATGGATTAAATCAGAAGCACAGACAATTTGGCGTGAAAATGTTGTTAGAATTGAAACTCTCTCATTTTGACTGTTCTGAAATGTGAATGTTTCATTCCGCTAACGAGCAAGGAAGAAACAGATGCCAAAAAAAACTGGAAAGGGATGAAAGTTGACAGAGAGCGAAAGATCCCACCTCAGCGCTGAGTAACTGAAGCTTGCAGAAAGGGTAACATTTTGTGGTTTGCGTTGAAATCACATTTGCTTGTTTATCACTGAATGTTTATGTTCTGCTGCCTGGAGCTCGAGGTCTGTGAATGTCTTTTCTCCCACAGATCATGAATTCAGTACTGTCAATTTCTAAATCGTCTAAGAATTTCTGTTCGCAAATGGAGTGAACAGTGATCTTCTATTGCGATGACCAGAACAAGACCATGTCACGATACAAATTACAGGCAAAACACAATATACCCAACAACCTCGCGATCCATGCACGCCGTGTGCCAACACTGAAGAGGTTGATTGAGATTACATGCACGTGGGGGGCGGAATCAACCTCAGATGTCATCCCAGCAACGACTGTTGAGAATTGATTCCGGAGAGGAACCTGGAAAACGTGACAGCAGGACCCGGTACTACATCTTTGGGACTGGGAACAAGCCAGCTAAAACCCCCGGACCAATGGCAGGCCCTTACTTTAACTATGGAAATGCGGCCACTGAGGAGCGAAGTGCCAGTGTGGCTGCCTTGGAGCTAACGCTAAGACCAACATGCTTGCATCCTCGCATAAGGAAAACTTGCAAAACCACTCACTGACTCTCGTTGAGATTTTGGTGTGACCCACCATTACGGAGCCATGTGCAAACATCTTGCCTGTTTTAGCTGATTATGAGCGTCATCCCACACTTTCGAAAGAGGGGGTTCTCGAACCACTCGCTTGCGTGGTCGGCCATTTCACTTGTTCGCAAATTAATTTCATAGAATTACCTCGAGTAAGTTGTTGCAAATATTGCCTAAAAATCGCAAATGTATTTAGTAGATGAGTGGGAACCCTTCCAACGTCTGATACTGCTTCCACAATAGTAGAGGACAAGTGTGAAATATCTGCACAAGTTAACAAAAACTCTTCAAAGTTTATATTCACAGGTACAACCAGTCTTGGGACGAGGGAAAATTGGAGCCGAGTGGACAAGGCCGGTACCTGGTTCTGAGAGCAAGCCACACAGTAGTCAAAGTCAAAGCAATATTCGTGCGGACGAACAAATGTCGTTACAAAAGAACACCGCCTCAAAGGGAGCCCAGCTCCCGGTGGGACATGTGGAGTTGGGTGGGATCATCGCTCGGGTCCTGCAGCAGCGCCCTACTGCAAGGATGTATTGTCCTTGTTTTCTTTTCACTTCTCGCGGTCCTTGATCATTTCATTAAGTAGGTTGTGGATGCTTTGTTTCACTGCTGCTACACCCTGTCCCATTATAATTTCAGCTGATCAGCATCCACCTGGCTAGTCCGGGCACTGAGCCCCAGACTCCAGACCTAACAGCGCTGAGACCTCTTATTCTGAGGACTATCTGTCCGATTCTGAGCTTCCCTGTCCATACAATCTCCTGGCTCTGCTTACATTCCTCTTTTACTGAAGTTCCTGACCTGCTCAACTGATTACGTTAAAAAAGGAGAGTTTGTGGAAATCATTTTGCTGTTAATGGCTTCCCTCCCGGTTAAGAACCATTTCGCTGAAATGCCACTCACCCAGCAGAACATTAGTCCTTGGCATGCAGCTTTAATAAGCTGTCTCATAGTCTCCTGTACATAAATTAGTTCATCTCTCACGAGAAGGTAATGCCGAAGTGTAGCGTCTCTGTTCAAGGCCCTTCCGTCCACCTGCTTAATGTTTTCCCATTGTGATGTATTACTCGAGCATGTAGCTTAGTGGGTCAAGCATGAAAAGCCCCGCCAATTAGTTTACAATGTTCCTCTAATCAAGGACATCTGTTATTGATCTCTGTAAACAAAGTATTAGGTGGTAACTTTCACTCCTGTCCACTTCTGGAATACGTATCATCAACTAGAGCTGACTCCGAGAGCTGGGTCCTGATTTGGGACTTCCGCGAACCATACTGGCACTTTTTATTTAATGGTCAGCCTGTAGCTCAGCAAGGATATTGTATCCCATCTAACTCTTTAACTTGCTGCTGTACCTCGGAGTCTTACCGAGCCATTGTTATGACGGTGAAACTTCCCACAATGCATCGTGTTACTTCTTAATGTCTGCCTCCCTAGATTTTGTTCAATAGAAAGGGATAAAGAATAACTGACTTAACGACAAACCATTCAGTTTGACATTGGTGTTAGAAAACTGATGGCAGACCTAACACGGGATAACTTATATATACAGGTAGAGAAAACTAAAATAATTCCATACAGTCAAACATAGCATTGCGAAAGGCAGTTCATGTCTGAAATGTTTGGTTCATTTCATTGACGAGTTGACGCAAGTAGCAGATCACGATAACGCTATGGATGCTGTACTTTTGGGTTTTCATAAATGTTTTGATACGGTTCCTCATAGCAGGTTCATTACCGAAGGAGAAATGCTTAGGATTGGTGTGTCTCTGGCAGCATGCAATCGATGTTGGCGAAAGGAAATGAAACAGATGATAGTCACAGCTGGTCATTTCTCAATTTGAAGATGAGTTGAAAATGGTGTTCCCTTGCAAACTGTATTGGGATCTTGCTTTTGTCTGATTTGGAGTTGCTTATTGATGTCAAAACTTCTACAGTTGAAGATGATACTCAGCCAGTGAGAGTTGTGAATTGTGAGGAAGTTACTGAGAGACTTAAGACGGACTTTGAAATTTTTTTCAAATGATCATTTACCTGTCAGATGACATTTAATGCAGAAATCTGTGAGGTACTACATTTTGGTGTCAGAAACATATAAAGACAAAATGGGCTCAAAAGTACACTGTTGAGGTAAGTACAGGAGAGGACTGAATGAGGGTTCATTCCACATAATTCTCGTAAGGTGAACAGATAATTTGAAATATTATTTCAGAAGACTTGTAGAATGTTTGAGGTTTTAAACAGGGATCGAGAGGAAAACAACAAGCAAATGATGATGCCACGTCGCTAAAAATCATTGGTGAGTCCACGTTTAGAGTATCGTTTTCAATAATGGCGCCTAGTGTAAGCCCTGGAAAGAGTAAAAAGGAGATTTCGTGCAATCGTACCAGAAAAGAAATGTATGTTTAGATGCAAGGAACAATTGGAGACACTTACCGTGAAGCTGAGAGGATACGGAGGTAATCCCAATGACGTAATTAAAATTATGTATGATTTTAAACGTGTAAAAAGCATATTTTTTTACTTTCGATTAATTAATATGTCAGTGACGTGTGGTCGTAATTTCAATATTGTTAGTAAGACTACGAGGAATGAGGTGAAGAGAAACGTCATTACACAGAGAGATTTTCTGGGTTGTAATGCATTGCTTGGGAAAGTGTTGGAGCCAGGTTACATAGAATGTTTCAAAAGAAAGTTGAATATATGTTTGAAAGGGATGAAGATAGTGGACGGCCGAGGCAGCGCTGGACAGTGGTACTACCTGGTGAGCTCTTTCTGGAGAGGGTGCAGATGATCACATGGTGCCCTTCTGCCCTGAAAAACTCTCTGTTTTTTCATTATTTGCCCTTCCGTTCCTCGACCTTGAGTTTGACCCATTGTTTAATAATGCTCACCTACAAAAGCAAGAGAGATTGTACACTTGTTTATTTCAATTTCTCCCGGCCCAACCAATCCACCTGTGCTTCATCACACTTTTTATTAAATAATCTTGAAGTGTGTTACTGGAAAGGTTCTGCATCTCAGGTACCTTTTAGGGAGAAAGAACCAGACTTAACATTCGGAGATTTCTAGGGGTTTCGATTTCACAGTGAGATGGGAAGAGTTTAGGGGATATGTAAGGGGAAAGTTCTTCACAGAGAGGGTGGTGGGTGCTGGAATGCGTTGCCAGTGGAGGTGTTAGGACAAGAATAATGGCGAGCGGTGAGATGTACCTGGACATACACATGAATGGTCAGGGAGCAAAGGGAATAGAGCCATAGAAAATAGGCGGCAGGTTTAGATAGAGGGTCTGGATCCCCGCAGGCTTGCAGTTTCAAAGGGTCTGTTTGGGTGCTGTAGGTTTCTGTGTTCTTTGTCCTTCGGGTGCAGTATCCATCTTCAGAGTTGTTTGCATTTAGGAAAGATATATATGTTAGAGGAAGTGTGGGGCGTGGTGAAGGAGTAAACGATAGGTGGGAATGTGCCCAGAGAGTGAGACTTGTGAAAAGATAATCCTCACAGAATGAATAGTTCCTAAAGGCGATCGTTGTGGTCTGACAGCATAATACAGTTTTCATAGTTCTGCGTGCAAAAACGAATTCTCGTTATAATAGAAGCAGTTCATAAACCCATACAGGATGGCAAAAGTACAGGAAACATTACCTGTTCTAAGTAGAACAAACCACATAAAATTGCAAAAATATATTTCCCAGTGTGGTACATGTAAGTGTCCAGCTTCAGTTCTTCAAGGAAAGAGGCGATTTATTAAATCTTAATGAGAACACAATTCAATATCTATTCCTTTAACCTTAGTCCTTCTGACAAGAGAAACGACCAAATCAAAACTCCAAATAGGTTTACGTGATCATTCTTTTCCGTTTCATTCATGGATCACATACAATTCAGAAAAACAAACTATGGTAAATGATCATGCTTATGACATTTCTAATTGGTTGTTTGTGTCATCTGACTTATTATGTTGTCACATTTGATGGTTTCTTTTCATATGTATGGGTATATATGTGGTTGTGAGAGGGAAATGATGCGTTCCGTTTCTTCTGGCTCTGTTTACTCTTAGCAGCGCATTAGGATGTCTGTGGAGATGGTTCATCCAGTCTTATTTCATTAGAGTTGTTCTTGACTTCCTTCCAGAAATATTCCTCCACTGAAAGTGCAGGAAAGCTGCATGGTACAACAGAAATTCCTGTAATATATCTGCACTTGTTTACACAAATTTTAAAGTTCCATTAACTGCCATTAAAAGCACATCATTCTGAACTTTTGCAAATAGATCTTGCTATTTAGGATGCACTGGAACCTGCCTTATTTAATACTGCACAGGGACACAGGTTGCTTAACTTATACAATACTTTTTCTTTCAATGCAGCAATATCATAACCCAAAAGCAATTTCTGGATCCTGCTCCATATTTTTGTTCTTTTTCTACGAATATTTACACACCGGCCTATTCGTTTTCTTGCACATTTCAATATACCCATCTCTTTGGCACTTTCAATACACATGACTTCCATCATTTCTTCTTCCCCATTTCACACTTTCATTTTTTGCCTTCACAGATTTTTTCCGAATCTATACCCATTACCCATCTCACTCTCCAACCTTGAAAGTTTAAATCCCCTCCAACAAACTTTGTACTCTTTGTGATGAGGAGAAGCCCATCTCTTCAGGAGAGCAATGTGCTTGCACAACAATGATCCCAGTGTCTGAGAAATCAGAACACCTCCACTGTACATCACCCCTAAAGTCATGCTGAAATGGTGAAACTCGTAGCATACAAAACATTTCTAAGATTTTTGCCACATTACTACTATGGATTCGTTCCTGCATTTCAATCGACACCTAAATCCACGGAACGGTTCTTGCATGTTCTCCACGCTGTCCATCGCCATCTCATTGGTTCCAACATTTACCCCAATGACTGACCTTTTTACTCTTACTTATGCAAACATTCTCTTTATGTATCAAACACTTGCACCCGGAGACAGGACATCATATGGTCCTCACGATGTAGCTGCAAAGTTAAACGTAGTTCTTTCTAACGATTGAGTCACACACCATGACTAATCTGCCTTCCAGCCGCTCCGTTTTTTTTCCAGCGTATCCTCGACACAACCGTACTGTGGTTTTCTCTCATGCCATCACCGAGACTCACTCAAATTGCTCAACAAGTCGGACTCCAAAATATTATGCATGTGACACACGTCCAAGGATACCTGTGTTTGCTGCACCTGCTTTTTCTATTCACTTGGCGAATGGTCACCGGTTCGCCTGCCATCTCGGCACTCCTCATTGACTGCTTATCACGATGTCACGTGATAACCCTCTGACATGACTCTTTCAGAAACCTCTCTCTTTCTTGAATGCTGCACAGTGCGAACAGTCGATTCTCCAAGTCAACCACCTATTATTTAAGAACTGGAACTGTCTGACACTAAATACAGTTCTGACTCTCCTGGATACCTTGTTAATCCAAAACCTCACACGTCTTACATAGCCCAAATATAATAAGCTTTCCACGAGTGTCTGCCGTATTTCGAGATCAAGATGTTGCAAAATGCTGTTGACCTGCTGTCCTTTAAATATGATCAGTCGTTCTAAAGTATTCTCTCTCTCTCTCTCTCTCTCTCTCTCTCTCTCTCTCTCGCGCGCGCGTTTCAGCGAGGATGGAGGAAGGGAAGGAAACACTACAGTTATCTAATTTTGGGGCTTCACTGTTTTGTGTCGCTGGATCCTTCAAGGGGCCTTTCACAATTATGGTGAGCAAGGCAACCTCTCTCAGAATCCTCAACAGTCTCTTCTCAGTGCCACCTTCTGTTGGATTTTCTTCCTCCTGTTGAACACAACTCTCCTTCAAAATCATTATGAAGTTAGCAAGCGAGGCAGCAATTCACAGAAAGCATCACAGTCATATGATGCCGCTGGCCTGCATGCCTGGAGGTCAGAAGCAGGAAGAGATTGGTGAGCTTGTGGGTATTTACAAGAGATCTCCAAGTATTGGGGATGAAGTAGATGAGAGCATTGGCGTGCATATCAAGGAAATTCGCTGGGCAAGTTGGGTTGTGATATTTTGTGATTTTAAGTACGTTAGGGCGGACTGTGAGAAGTGTAAAGTCTGGGACAATGAAAGGTTGAAATGTCTACTAAGAGTGTTGTATACGTTGCTGGAAGAGTACATTTCCAGTCCTACCAGACATGGAACTGTCCGGAATCTGGTTCTAGTAAATGAGGCAGGCCATGTGGAGAACAGCAGAATGGCGGAGCATTTGGAAAATAGAAATCGGAATACGACAAATACTGAAAATTGGTTGGACGTGGGTCGAAATCAGGCTAAGTTTAAGATCCTCGGCTGGATCTTAGGCATCTAAAATTTGAACGTGACGACGCTGATTAATAATGCATTATGGTTGATAAATCATTCAATGAGAATGGGAGAATTTCAAAAGAAAGATAAATATGGTCGAAACTAAGTATATGCATATGGGTAATAATTATAAGCTACGGAATGATAGCGTGAATAAATCACGATATTGATGGGAATAAAGGAAGAAAAATGAGGCATATTATACATTCTAAAATATTCATTGTACTAGAAATTTGGAAGAGATTCGGAAATGCAGGAGAGAGGCTAAGGCTGGAATAAGATGAAAATGAGCTCTGCAGATGTCGAGAGTGTGGTCCTAGCAAAGCACGAAATATCAGGCAGCATTCTCTGAAGTTAACCAGTAAAGCTTAAACAGTTGTTAAGAAGTCGTTTTGGATCCTTGGTTTTATCAGTGAGGTAAAATGCTGAAAAGGGAGAAGTGCTGCTACACCTCTAAAAAAAAAACATTTGTCAGAACCGGGTCTCTGGCTCAGTTCCTGGTACCTTACTGAAAGAAGAATATCATATTTCCTACAATTATTCCATAAATGAAAATTTCCTTTGGGAAGGAAGGTTAGAAAGGTTTGTTCTGCTTGGAGCACAGAAATTAAGAGATGACCTTATTGGACAGCTCAATATTACAGACAATATTTACAGTGCAACGAAGGACATTCTGTTTCCACAAAATGGTGCATTAAAAACAAAGGAGTAAAAGTATCAATATTGTTAACAAGAGAGCCAGAAGTGAGGTGAAGAGAGATTTCTTTACTCATACAGTTATTCGAATTTGGAGTGTGTTGTCCAGGAAAGTGTAAGACAAATTCCCTATGACGTTTCAAAAGAGATTTGGATAGACGTTTGAAAGTGATGACATCATAGGGCTCTGAAAATCGGCCTGGAGAGTAGGCTCCGCTGATTCGCTCTTTCGTGAGCTACTTTATACACATTGTGTTTCATAGCCTTCTTTTGATCTGCGAAATTTTATGATTGTATGTTGTTTTAATTTTTAGTGTGGTGCATATCTAAACATAATCTCAACATTTTCCAATTATAAATGATATAAAACATGTCTTCTTTTGTATTATATTTGCCCGTGCAACTGGCATGAATTTATTCGCCGTTTGCATGAAATGACGCATCTTTTCGACTCTCTCCATATGACATGTAGCAACTGTTCTAGGCCATCGCCTAACCGTTTCAATTACCCGAGATGCTCTATTTCTTACTGCAGAGCTTTTGGCAGACAATTGATCTTTTTTCTGAAGTTAAGCAGGACTTGCAATGAAATAACGTGCACAGAATCGTTCACAATTATTGATAAAAGCACAAAAAACAATAAGATTGGTCTCAGTGGTGAGAATTTCCGAACACATATTTTGTCAAGGAGCTGATGAGACCGTTTCCCATTCGATTTTGAAATATTAATATCATGACGCCTAATTTACATTTGAGAGGGTACTCACAGATCGAGGTTTTCCGTCACATTCCATCACATTTGAACGTTTCGGATCCTTCTGCATCGTCCACAAGAAGCTGAATTTGCTGGACTATTAGCTTTGCTTTCTTGAATTTGCTGAGTTTGGACCCACTGCATGCTATTTCAAGAGATTGATGAGACACAGAGTCGCTCTGCAGGATATTAAACTCTTCTCACTTTTTCCTGTTTAAATCCAGCAGTGATCGTGCTGAAAGGACACACCAGTACTTTCTTTATCTCCTCTCGGAACTTGTTCTGGGAGATTGCGTATATGAAGACGTTGTTGCAGGAACTGATCAACTGAAGAATATTAACCATCTCTTGAACGATGTACCGTGGGTCATTAAAATCCAGGCAAGATAAGTAGCCTTCACCTGTAACTCGCACGTAGAGAAAATGCCCGAGATAGCTTGCCCACAAGAGGAGGAAGCTGATGGAGATTGTGAAGAGCAAGACTATGGACTTCTTGCGATTGGCCATCTCCATATCACCACGATTGTCAACACCACGGAGCCTCCTGCGTGCTCTGCTGGTTGCAAAGATATGCCTTACGGTCAAGTTGTTCAGAAGCAGGATGAGCAAGAATGGGAGAAAAGGTGTTAAGGTGTGGTCCAACCAGTCATAGACTTACCAGATTGGCCAAGTATTGAAGATCACTCGAACGTCACAAAACCAGGCCACTCCATTCACAGTGTACGAAGGATGAAGTAGAAAGGGATGTTCTTGATACAGCTCAAGGCATATATTACTCCAATCACCAACGATGCAGTTTTCTCCTTGCAGTATCTGGCCTTCAATCTCTGGCAACAAATGGCTACAAAGCGGTCGAAGGTGAAGGCCACGGCCAACCAGACTGAACCATCCCGGCTGCAATGGACCAGCACTGCACCGAGTGTGCAAGCAAGCGTAGTGGACAGGTAACTGTCCCGAAAGTAAATGCGTCCAATCCGGTTCAGTACAACAGCGGAAATGATGACAATCAAGTAATAGGTGATGCATCGGGAAAGTCCACACCGTCCTCGGGAGAGGATTGCAATTGCTATCAAGTTTGCTGTGAGAGGTATAGACAGAGATATGTTATGATGCATATGCCACCAGCTTTTGAATCATCTAATGTATTGCTCAGGTTTACCCTTTAAGATTCTGGCTTTGTCAAATCCGTTGATAAATGTTCAACATCCAGTGCTGGATTAATTACTTTTCAGCACATGGAGTCAACGCAAACTACCCCTTCATAAATTCAACGCCTCCCCCACCCCACCTTTGACAGTGAATCAAATAAGCATCTGCAAAATGCAAAATATTTGCTGCGACGTTTTGATGCATACCATGTCCCATCCATCCAGCAACACTATGTTTGCTGATGTAAAATATGTCTCCATCCAACAGCATTTCGGTGGCACTTTCTAACTTTCCAATTAATACATATCCTCGTCACGTCAATCGGTGTCATATATTGTTATTAACTGAGGTTACAGCTGATCGCCAAATCTGCCATTTCTTGAATTCCTGATATATGTCCAAAAGTGGTGATGATGTCCTGCACTGCCCATACCATATATTGTGCGATTTAATGTCTCAATGGCTCCATCGTTCCATCTTATTTCCAATTATCTGTGTAATGTTATGAAATATTCAAGCTTTGTGCACTGTGTTCTATTTTATCCTTATGTCTCTCATGGTGACCTTCATTTGTTTAAGGTCTCATGAAAGACCCCTTCGTATTTAAGGCAATCCTCTATGGATCAAGTCAAACGCGACGATTTCAAATAGAAATCAAAGATAAGCAACCAACATTCATGATGTTAGTGTCAACCACATCGAACACAAGTGAAATAGGCTGACCCATTACAAAATCCATACGGAAAATACTCCATTGGTAACATTTTGAATGCATAATCCATTTTTTTAAAATTGCATTTCCACTCAATTCCTCAACCCTTTCTGAAATTCAATGGTTGAACATCAAGTACTGCAACGACCACGTGCCATGAATGAATAAAGGAAGTCCCCAAATCTCATTAAAATCTCCATTGTGAACGTGCTGGACTGCAATATTTGCATCGGTCCAGTAATCAAAATGTAGGTTGCTATGCCAATAAACTAAATTATATTTGATCTCGCAACTATCAAGTAGAATTATTGTAATATAATAATGGCACAACCCCGTCGTTATCCGTGTTTCTGCATTACGACGGGATTCTTTTGTGCAACACTAAAAACGAAAACGCAATGCTCTGAAAATAGTGGATTAATATTAATAGAACACCTGTAATTTTAATTTCTAATTCAACATTAAACTCTATCATATCATAGAATGCAACCATATAAATTACCACGTGCTCACATTAACAGACAATTGAAAAATTTTCAATACATATAAGAACATGAGCTTGATCATGAATAAAAGACGCAACCATTCGTAGCTAAAAAAAACAAAGTTTTGTAGTTAACGTTATTTACCAAGGACACCAATAAGTGCGAGAATGGTGTAGCAAATGGCAAAGAATGGGCCGTTCGCTGCACCGTGCATTGTCTTTCAAAAAGTGGAAGTACTCCCGAAGCTTCACACGTTATCTCTAAGACGCAAACAAATCATCCCTCATTTATTTAGAGTAAGCAAGTCCACAGGGGCAAATAACTGACAACACGTGCATTCAGAATATTTCATTGAACCAGCGTGTTAACTCACCCATGTGTGCCCAACTCTCTTTCCCATCAGAAAGATGAATCACCTCAAAGAACGTCTAAGAAAATTTACTGTTACAAATGCCACAATTGCCACAGACCATGCCTGCATGAATTCATATCTTAGAATCGCTTATGTTAAATACTGATACGTGCCCCTATCACTATTTTTTGTTTCTTCTCATCATTGCGATATTCCCAATTAATGCACATTCATAGGTATCCGTTTACAGGAATATTTGGCTCCTTATCAGGTGTTCGAGTATTTTATATGATCATGTTGCCCAATGTCATTATTGACTGAAAATCGGCAGCATTTATCCGAGTTGACTTCTGGCTAATTAGGAATGAGCGATAACTTCTGTCATAATAACCAAAACACACCTCCCAGAAATGACGAAGAATGAACAATCGAACTATTGTTCCTGCTCTATCTGAATTTTCACAGCGAATATGTATCTTTTGTCATATTCTTTAACACAACAACGAGACATTCGTTATCGATCTTCCTTCTGTGCCTTCATTTGTGTTCTTACGTGGAAATATTCAGTTTGCAAACAATGCTATGAAGTATCAGTTAAATACGTAAATAATTATGAGAGCTTGACATTGCTTGCCACTGCTGCTGATGGATGCGTCAGTTGTAGAGAGAAAGTACCTGGAACCTAGGATTATGTGGGAAGCAAGAGAGGAAATTGCAGAGCCGTTGGCAATAATATTTTCTTCTTCACTGTCAACGGGGGTGGTACCAGGGGACTGGAGAGTGGCGAATGTTGTGCCCCTGTTCAAAAAAGGGAACAGGGATAACCCCGCGAATTACAGGCCAGTTAGTCTTACTTCCGTGGGAGGCAAAGTAATGGAAAGGGTACTGAGGGATAGGATTTATGAGTATCTGAAAAGACACTGCTTGATTAGGGACAGTCCGCACGGATTTGTGAGGGGTAGGTCTTGCCTTACAAGTCTTATTGAATTCTTTGAGGAGGTGACCAAGCATGTGGATGAGGGTAGAGCAGAGGATGTAGTGTACATGGATTTTAGTAAGGCATTTGATAAGGTTCCCCATGGTATGCTGATGCAGAAAGTAAGGAGGCATGGGATAGTGGGAAATTTGGCCAGTTGGATAGAGTACTGGCTAACCAGTCGATGTCAGAGAGTGGTGGTAGATGGTAAGCATTCAGCCTGGAGCCCAGTTACAAGTGGAGTTCCGCAGGGATCAGTTCTGGGTCCTCTGCTGTTTGTAATGTTGATGAATGACTTGGAAGAGGGAGTCGAAGGGTGTTTCAGTAAATTTGCAGACGATACGAAGATTGGTGGAGTTGTGGATAGTGAGGAGGGCTGTTGTCGGCTGCAAAGGAATTTAGATATGATGCAGAGCTGGGCTGAGGAGTGGCAGATGGAGTTCAACCCTTTCAAGTGTGAGGTTGTCCGTTTTGGAAGAACAAATTAGAATGCAGAATACAGGAATAACGGCAGGGTTCTTGTTCAGGTGGAGGAGCAGAGGGATCTTGGGGTCTATGGTCATAGCTGTTTGAAAGTTGCCACTCAGGTGGATAGAACTTGTAAAAAGGCCTATGGTGTATTAGCGTTCATCAGCAGAGGGATTGAATTCAAGAGTCGTGGGGTGATGTTACAGCTGTACAGGACCTTGGTAAGGCCACATTTGGAGCACTGTGTGCGGTTCTGGTCGCCTCATTTTAGCAAAGATGTATAAGCTTTGGAGAGGGTGCAGAGGAGATTTACCAGTATGTTGCCTGGAATGGAGAATAGGTCGTACGAGGATAGGTTGAGAATGCTAGCCTTTTCTCATTGGACCGGCGAAGGATGAGGGGTGACTTGATAGAGGTTTATGAGATGATCAGGGGAATAGATAGAGTGGACAGTCAGAGACTTTTTCCCCAGGTACAACAGAGTGTTACAATGGGACATAAATTTAAGACGAAGAGTTGAAGGTATAGGGGGGATGTCAGGGGTAGGTTCTTTTTCCAGAGAGTGGTGGGAGCGTGGGCCGAAGGGCCTGTTCTGTGCTGTAGAGTTTAGATTAGTTACAGTGTGGAAACAGTCCCTTCAGCGCAACAAGTCCACACCCAGACCCCCTCCCCTACATTTACCCCTGCACCTAACACTACGGGCAATTTAGCATGGCCAATTCACCTAACCTTCACATTTCTGTGACTGTGGGTGAAAACCGGAGCACCCAGAGGAAACCCACGCAGACATGGGGAGAATGTGCATGACTCCACACAGTCAGCTGCCTGAGGCGTGAATTGAACCCGGGTCTCGCGCTGTGAGGCAGCAGTGCTAACCACTGTGCCACCCACGCCAATTTCACCCTCTTCTGCAGTTGACAAGATTCGAACCTGCGTGGGAATGCCCCAATGGATTTCAAGTCCATCGCCTTCACCACTCAACCACAACTACAGATAGACTATTGTTCTATGTTCTATGTTGAAGTGATGAGTTATGAATCCATTTGGACTGCGGGTTGCATTTCGTCAGATCGCAAATTTCAAAGGACTTCCAGCTGTGTTCATTTTGACAGACTGAAAACCCATCTGAACCAACGCCCATTTCTCTCAGGTCCAGACATTTTTTTATTGATAATCAGGAAACTCGAGTTCTGAACCAGAAGTGTACCAGACTCAGAAGGAAATATTTCGGTATATCTCCTGAGAGTTCCATGTGCTTCACGTCGGCAAGGTCCTCCGACAAAAGGCAGCTTTAGTTGGAGCACAACCTACTTCTCCAGATAATGAGAATGTTTTGTGGTCAGTTGGGATATGGAAAGGACAGTGAGCTGAAATTGTTGTACTCGCTGCTCCTGTGCAAATTTCAATTTCCAAAATGCACCGACCCAAAATCTGCAGTTTCCCCACGGGATGAGAACGGAGTTTGATAGTCTGGAACTTCCCTCCTCTGCAATTGGCGACGAAGGGGTAACCTCATTGCCATGAGCATTTGAAAGGTCAGAACACACAAGCGCTGGAAACTGGGACTGCATGAGATGGATCCTTGATATTCTTCATCGAGACGATGTCACAAAGGCTCATTTTCAATGCCGTATAAACACACCGACAGGGAGAAATTGATCTGGAGGCAAAATGATCGCAACTGAAAAGTTAAAAACGGAATCAGTGAGAGAAGACAGAAGAGAGCCGTCTTTTTCCCTGATAGCTTACTGGTGAGGATTTGGTGCACTCAGCTCCACAGTCAGTGTTCCTTTCCCGATCAGGGAGTTCAAATTCATGAATTCTACTAATTTATCGTGAAGACACTTGTTATGAAGTTGAAGGCGTATAGTGTACCGTTAAGGGAGAGTGAATGCTGTTCTGAACTGAGAGCTTACAAATATCTGCCAAATGACTAACCAGCAGTCTCATAGTGTTCGGAAAAATTGAAGATGTGGCAGATTTGGCTGTGAAATAGATACCTGAGTTTGTTACCTTTTAACAATTCGGTCTTTCCTATGCCCCAGGAAATGCAAACCCAATCCAACTTGAATTTATGGCTTTTGCCAACATCCAGGAATTAGACGATCCAGTGCTGGAGGCATAAAAAAGGCAGGTAGCTTCAATGTCAGACGGAGTAACTGATATCAAGAGTGTAACTGTCAACGAAATACTCTCGATCCAAGGAACCTTTATAATTTGAAACATATTTGCAGTAAAAGGACGAAGTTGATGCAAGGAGATCTTCAGTCTGAAGAAGGAAGATACTGAAAACCACAGCCCCTACATCGATTTAAGATTAAGTTGCTATAATTTCAATAAGTGTTCCACTGGAACTGGACAATTTTATTGAGTTAGAGGCAGATATTTAGCAGTTAAGAGAAAGCGAGGGTTGATTTGTGAATAGTTGTTAAAATCAATCGATACCCTTTTCTTTAAATCGTGGAATTTTGGAGTTTGGTATCACTCATATTTTAGCATATTAAGAGGCGAGATGAGGTAATCTGGGTGTTCAGTTTAATTAATAGAAGGGTTCACTGCCATGTCGTTACACATCACTAATGATTAAATTTCAGAAGCAGCATATACGCTGAATTGTTTCAAGCTTCATTCCGATTTACTTAAATCTGAACAAATTCAAAGAAACTCAGCGGTCTGACAGAACCTATGGAGAAAACAGAGTTAACAGGGACCGTTTGTTAGATCTGGGGTCGTTATTCATGGCAGCCATTACATTTGTTGGTTGTTCACCTTGTAATTCCTGTTTCTGCCTATCTCCCCGTTACAAACCAACAAGCTATGACGCACGTGTTTGCGGTATTCTAATGTCGTGATGGGTCACGTGCCTAACGTTGGGTACGAAGATTGTCAGTTTGACTCCTACCTGGAGTGGAGCGTTCTGCTTTCCCATATTTGAATTGACAAATTTCCTGACGGAAATTTCCTGACACATGTTCGCTGAGTGCTGTCTTGCCAGGCTCCTTGGGTCGGTGAGATTCTGAAATTTCTTGTGCACATGAGAAGGTTGGTGGCTCTATCCCAGCTCACCGCCCATTTAATATCTCAACTAACTACAACGCTTGTCATTGTCTGGGGAAATGGCTTGCGTTACACCTAAAGTTGCCTTTTGTCAACGAATCTTGCGTTGGGGGTCCAAAGACTTGACGTAAGGGACATAGAGTGGATATAATCGTGAGGCATCTACCCCTCTCGGGCAAGCGTCTGCGTGAGTTAAAATGAGGACGTGTTAATTAAGGGGATTATAACGCAATGGTACCAAGTCAACTCAGGCCCATTATTAAGTCATTTACGATCGCAAAGGAATACTTTCCCATTTGCCCTGGAAACACCAGAGCACACGAGGCTCTCAAATAAATACTGGAAACTTGCAATGGAATAGATAAATGGCTGTGAGCCACACCGAACGATGGTCCACATAGCATTTCTTCACACTGTAATAACTGTAAGAAATTGAGGATCTGGTCTGCAGCGAAAATGGTCACAAAGTAAATGGCAAACACAGTGTCAAGGAACAAAGATATCACGGCACGTGTTGGCCTCCCTGGTAGTCTCGTGGTCAAGATGCGACACTCTCACCGCTGCCACCCGGGCTTGATGCCGGTCATGAAATAGGAGTTCGGTTCTGTTCATTTATCATGGTGACAAGCATTTCTGATGGATTTTTCGAATCAGGAAATATTCTCTGTAGTTGGCACGTAATTTATATTGTTGCAAACACTACTAAGGTTAACATTAAACAAAGAACCGTGAATGATGGAAATCTGAAAATAAAATAGGAATTGCTAGAAATTCTCAGCAGGCCTGGCAATATCTATGAGAGAATCATCGTTAAAGTTTCAGATGGACAAAACCGTTTTGTTATTTTTGCGATATGATAATGCTGGAGAAATCATCAGTTTTATCTTGCAAAGCAGCATATTTATTAAAATATATCTAAAGCTTAAAACCGTCAATATATAAAAAAATAAAAATGGTATACCCGCTCTAATGTTGCGTCCGTTGCCCCGAGCTGGTGAAAGGTTTTGAATAAATGGTTAGCTCTTGTCTTTTCGTTTTTGATCGTTAGCAAATTTGTCGAATGAAGAATTGAGCCTTTCACTGTGTACCACAATACCTGCCTCTATTTGCAAATCTTTATCTCTGCATATGGAACTCGCCCATTTTTTCACTCTCCAACTCTCGATCCACATACGTCATTTCCGATTTGTGCTCTGTGTAAACTCTAAAAGCTGGACACACTTTGAGGTTGGAGCTGCGGAGGAGAACCCCCGACCCCCCCGCCGACGCACTCCTAACCCTCGACTGCAGTGTGCAGCACAGGACTGACGTGCTCCGAAAACTGCCTCTTACTTCTTTCTCAGGGAAGGAAACATGTATTTCCTCAAAATATCATGAGCCTTTAGATTTCGATATACAATCCATAGACAACTGCAAAGTAAACGCAATGTCAGCACAATAATAGAATGACAATGATGTCTTTATTGTTGGCGTAACATGAAAGAATGGTGACTGGAGATAATGAGAATGATCAGTTTGTCAGGTTTGCCATGAGTACAGCATTCTGCAGTAAGTCTGCAGTGTCTCCTGTCTCAGCTCGTTATTCCAACCAAACTGGGGATGAAGGACTGAGTATAGTACTATTCGAGAAAGTGAGGTGCTCGTGGTACGGGGAAAGAAAGGCCAGGTTGAAGTTATATTGATCAAAAAGTGCAAAGAAATCCGCGAGTTCTATTCCACGACTCTCAAAGTAAATTTGAACATTGAGTCAGTGGGTAATAACTACAAATACAATGATGGTATTTATTTTGGGAGAACTTGCATATGAAACGAGGGATTTATTTCGGAGGCGCCGTAAGACTGTATTCAGAACACGTTTGGAGTGTTATCTTCAGTTTGGGTCACATATCTCCGGAAGGACGTCCTGGCCCTGGAACGAATTAAGAGGAGGTTCATGAGAATGGCCCTCGGAATTTTAAGCTGAAGATTTGGGGAAAGTTTGAGGATACTTATTCTCCACTCGATTCGGTTCAGAGGATTAAGGAGGGATCCGACTGAAACAGAAATAATGCTGAATCGGCTAGACATAGCAGTTGTTGACAAGTTGTTTCCATTGCGAAAACAGACGAGGACACGAGGGCACAATCTGAGAGTAAAGGGAAGAACTTACAGCACGAAGATAAGGACAAACGTCTTAAGCCAGAGAATGGTGAATGCATGGAATTCATTGCTACAGAGGGGTGTGCAGGCCAGCTCATTCAGTGTATTAAAGAACGAGATGGATAGGTTCTTGACTGTCAAGGAGATTAAGGGTTACAGGGAGAAAGCTGAGAACTTACCAGCTATCACTGAATGCTGGACCAGTGTCGGGAAGGTGAATGGCCTGATTTCTGCTTCTGTCTTATTTTCTTATTGCTGATACTGATATAAACCTGCTAACTAGGGAATTTAGTAGTCGTGAAAGTGGCTGGGTTTGGGGGTTCACGAAAGGTCTTGTTGAGCTTTGGCTCAATAAAACCCCTCTCAGTCACCATCTCCTCTTTTCAGCCAGCTCTCTTTATCAGCTCCCCACCTCCCTGCCATCCCATGGAGCCCAGAGTCCTTTTGGCCACACCGGTAGCCAGTCACAAGGACATTTGTTGATCAGTTGGGGCATTTCACAAATAAATATCGTTGCTTCCTACTCACCTGTTCTGTGTGCAGCCTGAGAGAATAGCAGATACTTTTAGCTGCATTTTGCAAACTGCTCTGTGATTGGGAAAATGAAACTCTGTTGTAAAAATGGAAGTAACCGAGCTATTAGAAATACATGATCAAATCAACCAGAATCAGCATGATTTTGTGAAGAGGAAACCATAGCTGACACGTTTATTAAAATAACTTGTGGAGTTAGCAGCAAGATAGATTGTAGGGAAACCAACAGACAGAATATGTTTGGATTTCAAACATTGATTCTGCATGGTATTGCATGTGAGATTAATTCAAAAAGGAAGAACCCTTGAGCTTACACTGCTGAGGAGAAAGGTCAGCCAAGGATATTGATCAAGACTTAGGTAATGAATTGAAGACACTGAGTTGAGACTAAAAGAGTATCTTTATGATCGCGAATTGTTACATGTAGAAACCTACGATCATCAGTGTTGAAGCTACATCTATTTAAAATAAATACTAACTCTTTGCACTTCTTCCAAGTCACCTGTACAATCGAAACGAATGCATTGTCGTCAAGTTTGCAGAACACCAAACGGACATGGAGGCAGCTAGTGAGGATGGGACAACAAATTACAGAGAGGTATAGACAACTAAGCAAGTGGACAAAAAACATAGTGGATAGAATATGGTTTGGGAAAAATTGAGGTTTATGCATTTTGGCAGGACGAATCGAGGAGTTGAATATTAATTAATGGGGAAAACATGCAGAAATATGCAGTACAGAGAGAGTTGTGGAGCCTTCTGTTGAAAGATGAAAAGATCGCATCCATGTTCTGATGGTAATAAGCAAGTTAAATGATATATCTATCTTTTCGCAAAGAAAATGCCGGGAAACTATGGAAGTTTTGCTAAAACAACACAAGATGCACATCGCCTTACTTCAGGAATGGCAGTCCAGAAAACATTCACAGGAGTGATAGCGGACATCAATTCATTTTTATCGAGGGATGAGATTTTCCAGACTGCTTCTGATATTATCGATATTTACAAGAATGAGACAAGACGTTACTGATAGGTAAAAAAAAAACAATACGAGGGGTTTTGGCGGGATAGATTCAGAGCTTTTGTTTCTACTTGTCTGTGAGTCTTGGACCAGAGGACATTATCTCAGAGAAAGGAGTCACATATTTAAGATAGAAATGTGGAGGAATTCCATCTCTCAGGGTGCTGAATCTATGGAATTATTTTCCGCAGTGTGCTTTCGAGATTGGCTGATCAGTGTATCTAAGGCTGAGAGAAACAGATTTTTAATTAGTAAGGGAATCAAGGCTAAGGGAATAAGGCAGGAAGGTCGAGCTGACGATTATTACATTAGCCCTGATCTCATTGATTGGTGAGAGTAGACTCTATCGGTTGAATTCCCCGTTCTTCACCTCCACTTATCTTGATTTCTTCTTTTACTGGGCACTCACCAGTCCCTTTTTTAAAATGTTTTCAGCGAAATTAACAGGGGAGGAAGATTTGCAGTGAGGAGTCTTAAAACCAAACATCACTTCTGTATCTGTCACGATACAATTTATTACAGCCTGAATATCATTGGATTTTGAAAATGGAAGGGAAAAGCATCATTCACAGCGGGGAGGAACCGTAAACGTGCTGTCCGTGTGTTAAGGCTTCAACAGAACGAACAGGTTGATTAAAAGTGTGCACGCTTTTCAACAGAACGCACAGGTTGATTGCAAGGTGCACGCTTTTCGCTGGAAGCGTTTTTAAACGCTGTTGGCCTGAATGCCTCTACAGCCTTACCGTCTGGAAAAGTGCATCTTTTTCATTTACCACGGAGATAAAGCCAGCATGTGAATGGACCGCCTTCCTCTGTAGCGAGTACAGTCTCACGGCGTGGAAGGCTGGGTACTTACCCAGCCATTGAATCCAATTGTTACAGAATGCTGAAATATATTCATTACTAATTTTCTTTTTCCTGCATTTCAATCTTCTGCTTCCAACTAATCTTTAGAAAACAAAATTGGCGGGTAAATAGACAACTCAAATTGCATATATCTATCACATCTCTTAAATCCTCTCGACAACATAACCTTGGCATTAAAATCCTTGATTCCTCAAACATTTTGTAAATTCCCATCCTGAACTGACGGTGATGGATTTTAGAAAGCCCTTTAACATGTGCATGGTTGAGGCTCAAACGAAGAGATATATTTGTTTCTTCTGAATGTCTCTCAATATATTTATTTCATCATCTCATTTCACCGAGAAGTGGAAGATATGAAAACTGAAGTATTTCTCTGATCTGCCCTTTCACAATATAAACACAGTCGCGGTGGTGAGAGGTCATTCTTCTGTTTCGACTGTAGGAAAGCATTCACACCATCAACCACCCTGCTGAATCAGTAGCAAGTTCACACAAATGACAAACCATTTAATTGGCCAGAAGATGGGAAATGCTTTAAAATCTCTGGGTCACTGATATCCCATCGACATGTGCACAGTGAGGAGATATTATTCAGGCTCTCTCACTGAGGAAATTTGTTCAAACAATCATCTGATCTCATTGAAGGCCAGCAGATTCATATTGGGAGGGACCATTGACCTGTTCAGAATGTTGGAAAACATTTCATCGGAAATCCACCCTGCTCAAACAACAGCGAATTCACACAAAGGACGGACCTGAAAACTGCTCGGACTGTGCCAAGTGCTGAAAATGCTCTGGTGCTCTGATGTCCCATAAACATGTTCACACTAATGTCAGACCGTTCGGCTTTTATCACTGTGGGAGAGAGTTCGAATGTTTATCTCAAATGCTCAGCGACCTCACACTGGGGACCGGCCATGCACTTGCACTCAGTGTGGGAAGGGATTCGCTGCAATATCCAAAATGCTGAATCAACAGCAAGTTCATGAGTAATGACAGCGACTGCAGTTTACTGTGAATATGCACATGCTTCATAATGTCCCTCCATCTCGGCCATACGATCTGGTTTTCAAATCAAATCTATTGTGAAGTTCCGTCAAAGAGATCAAATTCTTTTTTTTAATTGATGACGAATGATGCACGTTGGGGGCCTGTTTCTGCTGAAGTTAGAGCATGGCACATATAACATAGTACATTGAAAACAAAACATAGAATATTGAACAATACAGCATAGTACAGGCCCTTCGGCCCTCGAAGTTGCATCGAACTTTAAAACAACCTTAAGCCCATCTCAACGACACTGTTCCAATGCCATCCATCTATTTATCAAATGACCATTTAAATGCCCTGAAGTTTGAAGAGGGTAAAAGCGAGTATTGCAGATGCGAGAGATTGGAGTCCAGTGTGGTGTGCTTGAAAAGCATAGCAGATCAGGCAGAATACATCAGGACTGTCCTGTCGAAGACCTTTTACCCAAAACGTCGATTCTACGGCTCCTCGGATGCTACCTGGCCTGCTATGCTTTTCCAGCACCAGACTCTCGACCGAAAATTGAAGAGTTTGGTACTTTGGCACGAAGAGTATTCACACCCTTACTACGGTCTGAGTAAAGAAGCTATCTCTGAAATCTGCCCAATATATGTCTCCCCTCAGATCAATGCTATGTCCCCTCGAGTTAGCCATCACCACCCGAAGTAATGAGCTCCCACTGTCCTCTTTTCTCCTCCTCTGATCATATTGCCTGTGTATATTAAGTCACCTCTTAATCGTCCTCTCTCGAACGAAGACAGTCTCAAGCCACTCAGACATTCCCCTGACGTCATTCACGTGAAATCAGACAGCATCCTGGTAAAAAGAAATCTGTGTACTGAAGACAAAAATAAAACGGATTGGATTTGATTGAATGCACAGTATCATTGATCTGCTTATTGACGATTGAGTACAACCTGGTTGCACTGTAGTTACTGCCTTGCATTACTTTGCTGATAATGGAGAGTTCATCTACATTAGTAGAATAATCGGTGGGGTTGATTTGTCCTGTTTTTGTGGAGTTGACATTACCAAGACCAGTTTTAAAGAATGTGCGTCAATCCGAATGTTGGACCAGGTTCTCTGTTGTGAAAACGATAGCAGGGCACTGAATATTATGACCATTCATCTTAGGACTAAACAGCAGGCCAAGCTCAAAGGTCCAAATGACTGCCTGCTCTTCCGACACGTCGATGCTGGAGAGCTTCAGAGGGGACTGATACCGAATCGCACAGATTTATATCATTCCGCATTTCTGCCTGAATGTTCTTGGCAATACTTTAGCGTTATCTGTTTCACGCATTGTGATGGGATCCCCCATCTTCCTTGTGAAGAGAAACTGCCTTTGAGTTGAGTTGCTCCTTTCCAGTCCATCTTGTTTAAGTGAGCACAGATCGAACTGTCTCACTCAGTAGCCTGCACTGTCAATCGGCTCTGCCCCGCTCCTCCCTCACTCCGTGGTTGGAAGATAAGCCACCCTGCCCCCAAACTTGCTGTTCAGTCGCTGCTGTCAATCATCGGCCAGCAGAGAGTGGTGGGAAGCGGTTGCGCTGGAGAATACCGGCGAGGGCGACACAATCCACGGGCTGCAGCCGAATGGACTGGGCTGAGGCATATTTACAGCGTGAGGCGAGAAAATACCCAGCATCTGCCGGAAATTTAAAAGCAGACGATTTTGTCTTTGCTCTGAGTTGGAGTCAGCTGCAGGTTTTGTTCATGAAGCAGGCCAGTGTCAGCAGTCGAGGCTGAATCTGTGAATTATAACAGAGAGTGATGGTGTGGGAATGTAGATTGGAACAAGGATTGGAAACACTGCCTTAATTCTGCCTAACACATATATGAGTTTATTAATCAGCATGAAGAGAATGAGAAATCAGGATGGACTACGAGACTGCTTCCAGATGTAATTGAGAATGGGTGGGGAAAAATGAACAAAGGATACTTCAGCAGGTTAGGAGAAACCACCTAGCCATGACAGGCTCCAGCAATGAGACATTTTAGCCATGAAGTTCTATTGGAGAAGGCTGAAAGAACATTTTTGAAAAACGTTTTCAAAGTCATGCAAGTTCCGAACAGAAAAGATAGTGATAGACTGTTTCCAGTCGGAAAAATAATGTTGACAAGAACCGTGGAGATGTCAAATAAATAAAACAGAATTAAATGTGATGTGAGAAAGAAACTTCGCACAGCGAGTAATTAGAACAAGAATGTATTGTATTGATGCGGTTTCTTTCAAGGACATTGCATAACTTTTAATCAGATACAACGGACATCATTACCTGGAGAATGCTCGGAAATTGCTGAAAGTCAGAAAGCGTGGATGTAGTCATGCAATGATTTGAATGGCCTCCTTCTTTCCTTAACAATTCGGTGAATCATAATTTAGAACTGAAACTATACACTGTTAGTAAGGAATATATCACTAATATCTGACATTTTGTTTGGTCGATCAAGCGTGATCAGATTAATTATTTGTGATGGTGAGTGAATAAAATTAATTATCAAAGACATTGCAGTCTCGAATTGTGACTTGTGTTTTCGAAAAAATGTTTCCAAAGCGGAATTTGGATTCTGGTAGAGGTTGGTGGAGAGTGTCGTGTATGGAATTATAACTTTAAAGGGAACCAGAAGGAAAACGTGTTTAACAGGAGGTAAAATTGCCTGGCAAAATTTCGATTCTGTATTGCAGAGCTGAGTTTTACAATTTTGTTTTCAATTGATCGTGTAACAGATGATATACTGATGGGAGCTTACTAGAACATAGACCATAGAACAGTGAAGAATACAGCGCAGCACAGGGCCTTTGGCCCTCGATGTTGCGCCGATCCAAGCCCACCGAACCTACACTAGCCCACTATCCTCCATATGCGTATTCAATGCCCGGTTAAATGTCAATAAAGAGGGAGAGTCCACCACTGCTACTGGCAGGGCATTCCATGAACTCACAACTCGCTGAGTAAAGAATCTACCCCAAACGTCTGTCCTATACCTATCACCCCTTAATTTAAAGCTATGCCCTCTTGTAATAGCTGACTCCATACGTGGCAAAAGGTTCTCATGGTCCACCCTATCTGAACCCCTAATCATCTTGTACACCTCTATCAAGTCACCCCTAAACCTTCTTTTCTCCACTGAAAACAACCCCAAGTGCCTCAGCCTTTCCTCATACGATCTTCCTACCATACCAGGCAACATCCTGGTAAACCTCCTCTGCACCCGTTGCAGTGCCTCCACATCCTTCCTACAGTATGGCGACCAAGACTGCACACAATACTCCAGATGCGGCCGCACCAGTCTTATACAACTGCAACATGACCTCAGGACTCCGGAACTCACTTCCTCTACCAATAAAAGCCAGTACGCCATATGCCTTCTTCACAGCACTATTTACCTGGGTGGCAACTTTCAAAGATCTCTGTACATGGGCACCAAGATTCCTCTTCTCATCCACACTACCAAGTATCCGACCATTAGCCCAGTAAACCCATCTTTTTGTTATTCTTACTAATGTGAATCATCTCACACTTACCTACATTGAACTCCATTTGCCAACTTTCTGCCCAGCTCTGCAACCAATCTATATCCCGCTGTAACCTGACACATCCTTCCTCACTCTCAACAACTCCACCTTCTTTGGTATCATCCGCAAACTTGCTCACCCAACCTTCTAGCCCCTCCTCCAGGTCAGTTATAAAAATGACAAACAGCAATGGTCCCAAAACAGATCCTTGCGGAACACCGCTAGTAACTGCAAGCCAAGATGAACCTTTACCATCAACTACTACCCTCCGTTCTCTTCCAGCCAGCCAATTCCTAATCCAAACCTCCAACTCACCCTCAATGCCATACCTCCGTATTTTTTGCAGTAGCCTACAATGGGGAACCTTATCAAACGCCTTACTAAAATCCATATACACCACATCTACCGATTTACCCTTGTCTACCTCCTTAGTCACTTTCTCAAAGAATACAATAAGGTTTGTGAGGCACGACCTGCCCTTCACAAAACCATGCTGACTATCCTTGATCACATTATTCCTATCCAGATGTTCATAAATCCTATCCCTTACAATTCTCTCTAAGACTTTTCCCACAACAGAAGTGAGACTCACCGGCCTATAGTTACTCGGGTTATCCCCACTCCACTTCTTGAACAAGGGGACCACATTTGATATCCTCCAGCCTTCTGGCACTATTCCTGTAGAAAACGAGGACATAGAAATCAAGGCCAATGGCTCTGCAATCTCCTCCCTTGCTTCCCAGAGAATCCGAGGATAAATACCATCAGGCCCAGGGGACTTATTTATTATCACCCTTTCCAGAATTTCCAACACCTCTTCCCTACATACCTCAAAACCGTCCATTCTAATTAATTGTGACTCAGTATTCACATCGGCAACAATGTCCTGTTCCTGAGTGAATACTGACGAAAAGTATTTATTCAGTGTCTTCCCAATCTCTTCAGCCTCCACACGCAACTTCCCACTACTATCCTTGACTGGACCTATTCCTACCCTAGTCATTCTTTTATTCCTGACATACCTATAGATGTGGAAGCTTTGGAGAGGGTGCAGAGGAGATTTACCAGGATATTGCCTGGAATGGAGAATAGGTCGTAGGAGGATAGGTTGAGAGTGCTAGGCCTTTTCTCATTGGAACGGAGAAGGATGAGGGGTGACTTGAGGTTTATAAGATGATCATGGGAATAGATAGAGTAGACAGTCAGACCTTTTCCCCGGCCAGAATAGAGTGTTACAAGGAGACATAAATTTAAGGTGAAGGGTTGAAGGTATGGGGGGATATTAGGGGTAGGTTCTTTACCCAGAGAGTGGCGGGGGCATGGAATGCGCTGCCTGTAGGAGTGGCATAGTCAGAGTCATTAATGACCTTTAAGCGGCAATTGGATAGTTACCTGGATAGGTGCTTAAGCTAGGACAAGTGTTCGGCACAACATCGTGGGCCGAAGGGCCTGTTCTGTGCTGTATTGTTCTATGTTCTATGTTCTATGTTCTAAAGTTCCCACATTTTTCTATAATGCCAGCAAAATCATGCCCCCTCCGACCTCGGTAATATTCTCCTGTAACATCTTCCGTCAACCAGAAGATACTGAAGTATGATCTGGCACCATCAGTTTCAAGAGCAGCGTCTTCCCTGCCGTTATTAGAATGTTGGATGGACTCCCTAACTTCAAATTCAGCTCAACTTGATAATATTGATACTGCTTCATGCATCGCTTGTGCAATGAAAACATTGTGCCTCACTTTATCGAAGCAGCCTATTATGTGTATGCTCTTGATCATTATGATCCACCAAATGCTGCTTGCAAACAAAGCTTTTCACTGTACTTAGGTTCACCTGCCGACGGTAAATCAAATTAAATCAGTCAGGCCCAAGTCGACACCCTATCTCTGTAACACTTACGAGCACAAACACACAGCCGATCTCTGTTACCTCCGAGAGCATCTACATCCTTCTGTATTTCAGTAACTAATTCCAGCATTTACATCTCTCTCTATCTCTGGAAACCACATAAGCCCTGACATTTTTCCTTATCTGAGTAATGATCTCCAGCAGCTACACTCCTCCATATATACGGAACCGACTCCATAATCTACGTCATTCTCTATCTCAGTGATATATTCTAACCCCACAATGCTTCGTTTTTTCATCATCTGCTCAAGTCCATTCACACTTTCAGTTGCATCCTCTGTCACGTCCTCCAATACAAGAGCCTCTCTTCTTGTATAATTCCATGCAGCAGCAATGTCCATCTATGGAACTTTCGCCAACACCGGCAAACTTCGAAATCTCTGAAAACTCCTCCAGGGGTGACACATCTCCCTATCGCTGTCATCTCCTTCAGATACTCCTGCCCTCTCTATCTCTGCAAACTCCTCTCATCCTTGCCACACCGGTCATCGCTAGAACCTCCTGCAGTCCCTATACCCTTCAATATTACTGTTATCTCCTCCAATCCCCGTAAATCTACCTCTCACTGCTTGATCGTCCAGCCTGTGCAACGTTCCTTAACGTTGTAACGATAGGAGAAACGGTGAGTCAATTGTGATGCTGTACAGTGAGTCGGTGTGGAATCGTTCATACAAATGGCCTGCTTCCACAGTGTACAATTCTCTTGTTCGGAAATCGGCTTTTACTTAGTCTGAAAGGACTTTGCAATGTGTTTATTCAAAAAAGTAGAATTCAGAAATCAAGTTTCTTGGAACACATTTAGTCCTCCCTTTGTATGTTTGGGAAACCGAATGGGAAGTGAAAGAGTTAAAAAAAAAACGAAACTCGCTCAATCTCTCACCATTTATATGATGGGAGCAGATATTGTAGATTTTGGAGACCTTAAATGTGTAAAACGTCTGATATGCGTAGGATATATAACCAAGGAAACAACGGAAAAAATTACAGGGACACAGACTGAAATATTCAATTCCTCCTCAGCCACGGTGGGGTGGGGAGGGGGGAGGTGGGGGTGCCAGAGGACTGGAGGACAGCTGGTGTGTTTCCATTTTTCAAGAAGGGAGGTGGAGATCGAACAGGAATAACAGGATACTGAGTTTCACATCAGTGTTCAGGACACGACTGGAGAAAAAAAAAACAAAGGATAGAATTAATCTCCATTTAGTGTGGAATGTTTTCAGCATGGATAGTCAGGACGGTTTCGTCAGAGGGGGTCATGCCTCATAAATCTGGTGAAGTTTTTCGATGAGGAGGCCAGATCTGTAGATAAGGATAGGGCAGTTGAAGTAGTTCATAGGAATTGAGCAAAGCCAATGACAAGTTCGCACATGGGGGACTGAGAATGTGTGTGCGTGTATGTTTTAAAGAGTGGGTGTGGCTGGGGAATGGGGAGACGCAGTTGATGAGATTGGGAATGAGAAATAGGATTTTCGATGATACCAGCATTGTCTGGGTCAATGTCAGGGTGGTATATATTCTTAGGTGACAGATAGAAATAGATAGATTGGTCAGATGGGCAGATGAGTGGTTGATGAAATGTAATCCTTCTGAAATGGTAGATAATGCACTTTTAAAAAAAGACGCAGTCACCAGAAAAGGTTGTACTCAATGAATAGTCCGACATTAGGAAGATCAGAAGATCCAAAAGGACTTGAGGTGCTGTTGACAGATCCCTGCAGGTGGAATGACAAGATACTTGGGTAGTTTAGAATGCGTATAGGACACTCATGATTTGGATATGCCGGTGTTGGACTGGTATGTACAAAGTTAAAAATCACACAACACCAGGTTATAGTCCTTCGCCTGATGAAGGATCGTCGCTCTGAAAGCTAGCGTTCTTCCAATTAAACCTGTTGGATTATAACCTGGTGTTGTGTGATTTTTAACTTTATAGGACACTCGCCTTTTTCAGTCGATGCATAGATTATAAGGAGAAAGTGAGGACTGCAGATGCCGGAGATCAGAGTCAAACAGTGTATCGCTGGGAAAGCACAGCAGATCAGACGGTATCCGAGGACCTGGAAAGTCGACTTTTCGGGCATAATACCTTCATCAGAAATGTGGGAGGATTATAAAAGGAGAGGGCATGTTGAAGCTGTACAGAACTTTGTTTAATCCACAGTTGGAGTATTGTGTATGGTTCTGGACACTGCACCATAGGAAGGGCGTGATTGCACTGGAGGAAGTGCAAAGGAGATTCACCAGAATGGTGCTCAGTTTGCAACAATTTAGCTGTGCAGAGGGAGGTGGATAAGTTCGGAGTGACTTATCTAGAACAGGTGTATAAATTATAAGGGGCATGGACAGTGTGAATCCAAAGCAGCTGTTTCTCTCAGTCCAAGTGTCAGGAAAAGGGTTGCATAATTTTAAGCTAAAGGCATGAGGTTTAGAGTGGACATGAGGGAAATTCGTTTCGTCCAGAGGATGGTATTTACCTGAAATGCACTGTCTGGGAGGGCGTTTGAGATGGGAAAACATACACACTTTTAAAATTACTTGGATGAGCGTTTGAAATGGCATAACATGCAAGTCTATAGGCCCGGTGGTGGAAAGTGGGATTAATGTAGATTTACATTCATTTTGGTGGAATGAACACGATGGGTCGAAGGGTCACTTATATTATGTATCATTCTGTCATTCTGGATTATGACGTCAATGGTCTAGATCCTTTTCTGTTAAGTTTTGCATTTGTTTTGCGAACTATATCACTTAGTACACGTTCCAGCTGTTGTGGTTTCTATCAGCTTCAGGTTCTGATTGAGAGAGCTCATTCACAAATAGAATTTCCCAAATGTGTTGTAAAATTGGATTAACAAGGAAAATCGGGATACAACAATATACAGTAGAACAGCTCTTAAAAAGCTCCACCGCACGAACTATTGAATGACTGTAAAGCCTGATCAAAATGAATGCCGTGACTGAAAAGAATATCGAAAAATATTTTGGTATTGATGGGATGAACTGCATATGATTTTATACAAGCATTGCAGTTTGAAGAAGATTTACAATTAATATTTGAGATCTAACAGGATCAGATTAATCTAGTCTTTGTTGTATTTCAATTACAGGCTTAAATCTTAATGACATCACAAATTTAAAATAAACCTTCTGTAACAAACTGTTTGTTAAAAATGTTGGATAAAAATTCAATGTTTCCCAGTGGGGCACCACATGATATAAAATATTATCTTTTGAACTGTGTCAGAGCCAGGTAATTCACCAATTCAGATAGACTCTCAGCAGCAGAACATCAGAGGCTATTTCACAAACAGCAAAATGTATGTTCCAAGGATAATGATCGAAAAACTATACTATGCCGTATTTGCCATTTTTGGTATTCCTGGTAAGTCTTGAAACAATTCAGTTTTACAAATCTCTGCATTAAATCATACTTATTTCAACTCTATGATTAATAGTTACTTCCTTTCCATTCAGCATGGCCAATACCGATGGCAGATGACAATGTCCCCATTTACTGATTTTAAAGTGAATAGTTTATTGATTAGGAGGCTCCTCAGTAATGTACAGCATTGCCTGTTTCTCTATACCGCGGAGAATGGGTTGGCACTGAGGCCACACTGATGGAGTTTGAATTAGCACCGGCCCTGGCTGGTCGAGAGAGTGTTGAGGAAGACTGAGCTCTCTCCGTGGTAGTTCAAACCCTACTATCAGTCAGAAGGTTCTTGTAACGACCGGCATCTTAGGAACTTCTGAGTAAGGTGTTTCGAATTCCTTGATGCAAAGGTATTTTGTTGGTGGATCTCTATCAGGTATCTTGTTCGAAATGGGAGAGCAGATACCAGGTGGGCAATCTTTGGTTTGAGAATGTCATTACGGAGTAATAAGTGAGTGTCAGCACAGGTGGCTTTGAACATCTTGTGTGTTTTCATCAATCAGTGGGTGTGTGGGGCCACGATATATGTGTGGACAGATTGCTGGGAGGGGTGTTGAGCACAGGGTTCCAAATATGATGTGTATTTCGGGATTGCTTGCTTCCACAAAAGACATGTGAGTAGTGTCATTTGTAAAAAGATGCACAGAACTATAGGGAGGAGTCGTAAATGAAAAATAATGAGATCTTGAATTTTGTGGCAACAGCAATCCAACAGTGGTGAAACCGGTTTGTCAAACAAGATATATCCCAACTTTCCCTTTGTTGTGTTATAGTTCAATGTTCCTAAACGATACCGGTCTGTATGAATAGCATATAAGGGCATTTGATTGGGATTGTTACTCCGTATTTGGAGCTGAATTTACGTTTATATTTATTATTATTATTATTATTATTATTATTATTATTATTATTATTATTATTATCGTTGCTGATATGCAATTTTGGAGATGAACATCCTGGATATAATTTAGACCGATTCACAGTGAAACCGTCGTGTTATACGTTGGACTGCAGGTCTCCGTCAATTTTGAGAAAATCCTGTTATTGTACCCCATCCAGAGGACTCAGATCTTTGGAGCTTGTGTGGTACAACAGATTTTCCCTGATGGAAAAGTAGTCGGTTTGGGGTGACTGAAGTACAATTTAAGATAGTTCATATTATTTTACTGCTCCAAGGTTCCAATAAGGCTCAAGAATATCTGGCTAAACGGAGTAAAATTTAGCCCTGCTGCGTGTGCTGATATTCAGAATTGAGATGATTGGTGAGTTGGACAACGTATCAGGGTCACCAATTGATTTCTAATCCATCAGCAGCGCACTGCTAAAATAATATGTACCGTTTCTCGACCCTGCTTTGAATGACGCTCTTTGCCACATGGTGTGGGTCATCAATGCGATTTTCATGTGGAGTATCTGTCCAAGCAGTGATTTTGATTAACATCACACAGACAAATTTATATAGAGATATAAATGCCAACAGTTATAATTGCTTTGCTATATCGATGCCATATCGATGTAGTTCAAGATCTTGTATCTTGAGCCAAAATACTTTTTAATAACGTCATATGTTCCTTGTTCTCTGAATGATTGGAAAGCAGAGGTGAGTGGGAATGACGACTCACCTGTGTTTACTATGTGGGAACTTGTTTATGACTAAACCTCTGCTGGGTGTGGATGACCATTCTGGGCATTGACCCCACGCAGGTCAGTTCATCATGTTCAGCTCCTTCTGCTTCGATGAAATGATTCATATTTTTCGAATCACTGTTTAAAGTGAGGTGATTTATTGAAGATCACATTTAGGTGCTGAGCTATCCCAGAATGCTTTGAGACAATTGAGGGATGGAGATTATCTTGATGGTGAGAGTGAAGTAAGAATACAGCGACCTGCTGTTTTGTCCAAATGTCATGGTTGCCACATCAACACGGCTTGCTGGGATATATCTGGGACAGCGTTTGTTACATCACGGGAGAGGATTAGGTAATTTGATGCAATAATGGCCTGTCTTCTTCCATTCCAAAATGGTTCACTTGAAGGAAAATGGAGACTTGTTAGTCAAATAAATTTTATTTCGTACCCAATCAGCCTCTGTAAGTTTCAGAGAACACAGATTACTATCATAATGCAAGAGGTTAGTACAATACAGTAGACTGAGAGTTCTGGGGCAAAAGCATTCTGCGATGGGGTCTTGGAATATAATCGTGTCTTGAAGTTTAGTCTTTCCTTCCCCAGAGCATCTTACACCCTGATATGGAGTGCTGTCTGAATGCTGATCCATCGACATGAATAATGGTTATATTTATCCCTTCACTTAATGGGCACTGGACTGGGGCAGAATGAGTTCTTCATGTGTGATATTATTGTTTGCGGTTAATATTTCCGTACCATTTTTGTCGTGTAACGTCTCAACTAAAATAAAGAAAACCTTTTGTCTGCAGCTTTCAGGCACTCTATATTATCCCGCGATCAACTGGAATGTTGGGTCCAATTGATCTAGATCTCCAGGAATGACTCTGTTGGAATTGCTTACTGATTGTGTCATTGTACTGAACAAGGAACACGAACTTCAGCCCAGATCCTCTGGCTCCAGTGGCCACATGGTACTAGGAGGATATTCCATTATTGAGTTGCGCTGCGTGTGGGTAACTGCTCAAATAGAAACTTATGAGACAACATTCTTGCTTTTCTGTGGAGACCTGTAAATGTAGCATTGTCGTAAGTGTGGACACTGAGCGGAGACTACCTGTGACTCCAACTGTAAGTTTTGCTAAGAATAAATTTTACTGTAGACCTATATTGCATGTGGGTCAATAAACTGACACCCAATTCCAGTGACAGAGTGACTGCAAAGGTAACTATGACCATAAGAATATGAAACAGTGAGAGCTTCGTTTGGATGACCTTCCTCATTTCTGTACTGTCCAGTGATGAAGTTCTCAATGCAGTTTGTAAATATACAATGGTTTGCTACTAGGAAAATAGTCGCAACTGGTTGATTATGTTTGATGCTAAGTTTACAAAGTGAAATGTCCCATTGAAGATAAACAGATGCAATATTTTCCGAGAGCAATAACGGTCAGTCAACAAAATGCCATGAAGACATATCATGTTGATTCAAGCAATGTTTTTGAGGCTGATTAATCTTCGAACAAGATTAGGACAAGTTGTGCTTTATGTCTACACTAATGTCTTATCTGAAAATTAATAAGTATGGACATAGAGTTAAAAATGTTGTCACGACATGCCATCTGTGTTTGGTTAGAATAAGATTAACAATTGTTAAATCTGCACTTCATAATCTGCCTACAGTTAATTGTTCAGCGATCGCTGCCCTGCACTTTGTGATGTGTGGCTTCATTCGGAGGAAGAGCTCTCAATGAGAACTGGGTGCATCAATCTGTTTTAAGGCAACATATAAAAATAAAAATACGAATAGCAATACGAAAAAAGTCTGTTTCAACAAATAACTAAATTCAGTAGCTGCAATATTACAGCCATATAATAAATGACTATAAGTGCATCACATCGAATTAAGCCTTTCCATGTACGAAGTGTTCTAACCCTGAATGAGCATTCCACACGAATGAACCTCAGTTGCAGTCTCCATCATTAGTGGAAATATCATTTCCGTAATTACATCACAAAGCACTGTTTATTCTCGACCCATCTGCCATACTCCATGCCACTTCACAGCTTACAAATCCAATTTCCTGATTTATAAGCATTTCTCTTCTTTTAGCGTCATAATGGCAAACATTCCGACGCTCTGGAACACAAACTCTGTCACTTGCTTGTTGTATTTTCGACGATGACCTCTGACCTTCCCAATATTCACATCTTAAATCTGCCTTGCGCCACACTTAGGACTGTTTGCCTTGCATTTACAGTAGGATTGGCTTTCTGTTTATCAATCAATTTAGCCTATTTTTACAATTAAATTTTAATTCCTGAAAAATGATTCAATCATTTCACATACAAATCACAAATAGTGATTCACAATAAGGCAGCCCTCAAAAAAATAAAGAACTCAATGAGATTACATTCTGGTAATCTCATTCTACCTGGTTTCATCCTGACCACAGGTGAAAATGGTTTCGGCTGTTGGAACGCAATCATCTCAACTGTCGAACATCGCTGCAGCAACTATTCAGGGTCATATACTAGGCCCCAAAATCTGTATCTGCCTCAGCAATGCATTTCCTTCCACCATCATTTCCAAATAAAAGATATTTTCTTGTGATTGCACAATGGTTAGCACCATGTATGATGCATTAGGTAAGGGAGAGGTCTGTGCCAATATACAGTAAGATAAAATTTCGTTTAGTCTGATAAGTGACAAACATTGGCTTCAAAACGAAATGCAGAAATTTTGCAATCCATATGTATGTCGGGTGTCTCCCATTCTTTGCTTAACTGATCCAAATTGTCTTTGTGGTGGATGTTGTGGTTATATGGGAAACCCCAGCCAGTCTGTGTAGTCTATGAAGCATATTAAACCAACCACTGCCGACACCACAAAAAAAAAATGACCGTGTTTTCATGAGCAATCCGCTGATCATGTTCTTCACTATGTCTTTTACAAGTGCAAATGATCCATTTAGAATGTGTTTTCTGTTATGTGGTTCAGATCCTTTAAACTTTATATTACAGGGTACAACAATTATCTTTCTGTCTTTCCATCTAGTGTACATGAATAATGCTCCACCAGCAACTTGAAATCTCTTCTTGTCCTTTCTCTTACAGTTAGTCTCGTGGTGATTGTAATTTCAGGTCGAGGCAAATGTGGTCTTTCCACATGCAGCACTATCTACCTGGTGGCCATGGCAACGTCTGATCTACTATTCATTGTATTTTATGTCGTACTACTCCGATTTCAAAAATTTTATTATCCACGGTGTTTCCTGAGCATCACTCCGGTTTGCAGTCTTTTCAATGTCCTCCACCACCTGACCATTGATTGTTCTGTCTGGTTCACTGTTGCCTTTTCTTTCGATTGATTTGTCGCCATTTGTTTTCATCAGATGAAAACTACGTATTGCACAAAGAAAACTGAAATGAGGGTTCTAGCAATCATCTGTATTTTATTTTTGTTAAAGAACATTCCCACGTACTTTCGAGTTAAACCTGGAACGATTATAAACAACATTAAATGGTACTGTCATGTCTGGTCCAGTTATTGTTACGACCGTCGGTCGATAAGTTTCAGATATTTTGAACAATTTTTCACACCAATGTTCCCATATATTTTTATTCTCTTTCTCAATATTCTGACTGTCAGACACATCTTCCAGGCTATTAAGGTGCGTGAGGAATTGGGGAATCAGAGAAAAATAGAGAACGATTCAGAGGTAGAGAGTCAGAAAGAAGTCTGTGATTTTACACTTTGCCATGTCTGCCAGCTTCATACTCCTCTGGCTGGGCTGTATTTTATATTACGTTAATACTGGTTATTCATTGGATTATGCTGTTTATCGTCTCTTTGAACTAATTGTATTTATGCTGCGGAATTTAAGCTGCTGCACAAATGCATTTATTTATGCGGTGACACAGAAAAAGTTCAGAGACCAGATAAAGTATGCTGCTAAATATCCAGTGATAAAAATAATTCAATTAATGAATAAATCCAAGTAATTGGGAAACAAGATTAAACGCAGCAAATAATGGAACGAGGTGTCTACGTGAGGAAAGGACTGAAAAGATAAGAAGGAGTAGAAACACGACAATACTCCTTTTCTAATGGGCAAGGAATGACTCCTGCTGTTTTCCTGCATCATTTCTCTCCATCCAGCGGAGGATATCCACAGTTTTGTGTTTATTTTTAAACGAAAATCCTGCAAGAAAGCAAACAATCTGAACGAAAATAAAATTGCCAAACTGGCAATGTGTAACCACATGGAGCAGATGTGCGCTCAATATTTAGGGAGAATAAACTTGCAGTGCAGCTTGCTCAGCATCACAGCAACAAATTCCCTGTCTCCACGACCGATAGTAGCAATGCGTACCATAGACAAGATACACGGCAGAAATTCCATACAAAGCAACTTCTGAACACACAGCACTCTTATCTGGAATGCAAAGTGCAGCAGATAAATGGGAAAACCACCAATTGAGAATTTCACATCAAACCACTCACCACCCTGGCTTGAACAAACATTCAGTTCCAAAAAAGTGCCAATGTTTGAAAATCCTGGAACTCCTTTCTTTACAGCAGTGTGCATTTAACTGCACAAAATGGAATCCAACCGTTCAAGAAAGCAACTTCCCACCACTTCCTCCAGACCTGCTACGTTTTGGGAACAAAAGCCAGCAGACAGCCAGAAATGCCAAAACCCCATGAATAAATTATAAAATCATTTCACTATTTGCTGCCAAGATTGCATGCTATGCGTCCATAAACTCAGTTATCAGAAAATTGAGAAACGATTCAATTGAAATACATAAGATTCTGAACGACAGAGGCTTGATAGTGGAGATGCTGAGAAATTATTCCCGCGGGTGCGGTTATCTTAAACACGTGAACGCAATCTCAAGTCAACGAAAAGCTTATTTGGGAGTGAGAGGAGGTGACGCCTTTTTTCCTCAAAGTATCTCGGAGTCTTTGGTATTTGATATCGCTGAGGATTGTGGGTACTCCCCCACTTCGTTCATTTCAGGCTGAAATAGACAACTTTCTGGTATCTCAAAGCATCATGGGAAATGGAGAAGACGCTGGATTTGAAGTCTGAAATCAGCCACAATCATATTGACTAATGGAATAGATCGAATAAATGCGTCTTCTCCTGCTCGTTTCCTGGGCTCTTGTTTTCTTTACTGAACCAGTCAGCAATCCATTTAGATTTGTTTCCATGAAATCTTTTGTCATTTAAAGTTTGCAGATTCCACCTTATCACAGACCATTTCAATTCTTCTTCAGCATCACTCCTATTCCAATTGCTAAAACAAACTTTTCTAACTTCTGTTCGTTCTGCCGAAGTACCCCTTAAAACAAAGGTTAGCCTCTCCCTTGCCCATTTCCATCACACAATTCCCCGCTCTCTCTGAATGCTGTCCCACCTTGTTAGTTTTCTCAACATGGCCTTCTCAGAAGCAATGGATCCACCTTTCACTCTTTCTGTGACAGGATGCATTCTCCAGTTCAACTCCTTAATATTCTGTTCCTTCATAGATCACATTGGTGCAATAAAGGGATATGAGAGACGTTGTGATCACACAATACATGGGGTGGGGCATGCCTTCCAGGGGCTAAAGGCCAAAATAACGACTGAACGTACTTTAGCGCTTCGTTTATGCTATCTCCTGGTAAAGACTTAGTGTATCTGCAGTCTAGAGGCAGACCTGCTAAATGTGTGTAGAAAAAAGAAGTAGAAAAACGGATTGATGCACCTTCAGCATGCATTGCAACCCTCTCCACGGACAACAGGCTATATAATATGAAAGAGTAAAGTAGCTGTGTGGAGGTTATTTGGAAGTGGGTGCGCTAGTACAATCGTTGTAGGTGTGCTTTTCACTTGCCTCACCCACACCACATACTTCTTCCTCTGAAGATCCCTGAGCGAATTAGAAATTGTAACTCCTAACAGAAACCTGTTCATGGGATGCTTATATTAAACATACGTGAGAGGTATTGTCTTGGTTATGAGCTTCCCTCACCGCCAAATACCGCCACTCAATGTGTGGTCAGAGGGGTAGGGTAGGGGTGTGTCTGGTGGGATGCTCTTAAGGAAGTCGCTGCATACTAGATGAGCTGAATGGCCTGTTTCCACACTGTAGGTATTCTGAAATTTCTATGTCGGTCTCTTTGTTTGGCCACAATCGACAGGACCCCACCTATAAATCTTGCCCTGATTTATCTCGTCAAACTGCAATACATCACATTTCACCGAAATAAACTCCATCTGACACCTCTCATCTTACTGACGCAAGGACCCATTGTAATGTCAGTACATGTTCTCCACTGTCGACCACACCACAAGTTGGAAATTATCTAAAAACTTACTAAACGTGCCGTGTATGTTCAACTCATAATAATTTAGAACGGTGACACATGGCAGTGCACACACAACTGATTTTTGCAATAAGCCAATTATCCCTGACCTCAAGTCCGATAAACGAACTTCCACTGCCACGCTTTGACTCCAACCTTCTATGAATTTTGTATCCAAGTGGCTATGTCTCCCTGTATTCCAGGCAATCTAACTTTGGTAACCAGGTGGTATTCGGAACATTGTCCGATGTTTTACTGAATTCAATAAAGACAATGTTAACTGCTCTGCCCTCATCGATATTCTTCTTCATATCTTCAAAAAGCATCTATCAAGTTAGTGAGTCATGGTTTCCCATGTATAATGCTCTCTTCTGGTCCTATCTTTCCAAATACATATAAATTATTTTCCTCAGAATCACATTCAGCAACGCCACCACCATTGACGCCAGTCTACCCACAAAATAGTTCCCTGATTTTTCCTTACTTTCTGAAATAATGGCACTACATGAACCATCCTCCATTTTTATTGCCACGTCACTTATCACATTCGATGATACAAATATATCAACAAAGGGCTGAGCAACCACTTCGTTAGCTTCCCGCAAAGTTCTGAGGTAGAAATGACAACCTCCCAGGGATTTATGCGCCTTTATGCATTTTAAGATGTCTAGCATTTCTTCTTGTAGTTCACATAATTTTTAAGATGTCACTGTATATTTCCCCAAATCCCTCGCTATTGGAACCTACTCCAAACAATTTACTGAGTGGGAATATTCATGTAGTATCTCACCCTTCTCCTGCAGTTTAATACATGCAAAGTCTGGCTGATCTTTAAGGTGGACTTTTCTCTCCCTAGTTATTATTTTGCCAGTAATTGATATTTTGAATTTCTTCAAAGTCTTGTTAACGTATTTCATCAGCCATCTCATGCCTCATTTTTTCCACCCTGAGTTCCACCTTGACTATGCTCCTTTCTGCCCTGATGCTCTGTTAGACATTAACTTGATCCAAGATTTTCACCTCACATATGCCTCTTTCCTTTTCCTTGAGCAGAGCTTCAATATCGCTAGTTATCCAGCACTCCCTGAAACTACCAGGCTTGCCAGTCTCACTAATATGAACGCATATGTTCTGGACTGTCTTTATACAATTTTTGAATGCCTTTCATTTCCGAACCATCCCTTTACGTTTGAAAAGTGTCTCCTAATCAGACTGTTAATGTGTTTGTCCGACACATTCAAAGTTGATCTCTATCCATTTCAGCATTGTAATGTTTGCGTCAGGCTTTTCCATAAGTATATTACAACTAATGATTCCCGCAAAACTCATTCGAAAGTTTGAATGGACTCACGTAACAGGTTAACGCAGCTGAATGGCTTCCTGCTGTTCCTATGTAACAGACTCGAGAGATTGAATGACCAACTCCTGTCTCTCTGTAACAAGCCCGAGATGCCGATGGTCTTCTCCTGACCCTCTGTAACAGACTCGAGAGCCTGAATATACTTCCTCTGTTCTTCTGAAACAGGTCCGACTCTTTTTAAAAAAAGGCAACCTGTGCATGATGAGTAGTCCTTAAACTGTTTCTAATGGGGGGGTCCTTCGCATCTCAGTTATAGAAACATAAAAAAACACAATGCCCTCTCCACAGCAACTCGTCCAGCTGCCGTAACACTTCTCTTATTTTGAGTGATTTCTATTGCAAAATTTGCGAATAGGCCATCTTAGAACATAGAAGATAGAAGAATACAGCGCAGTCCAGGCCCTTTGGCCCTCGATGTTGCGCCGATCCAAGCCCACATAACCTACACTAGCCCACTATCCTCCATATGCCTATCCAATGCCAGCTTAAATGCCCATAAAGAGGGAGAGTCCACCTCTGCTACTGGCAGGGCATTCCATGAACTCACGACTCGCTGAGTAAAGAACCTACCCCTAACATCTGTCCTTTCCCTACCACCCGTTAATTTAAAGCTATGCCCCCTCGTAATAGCTGACTCCATACGTGGAAAAAGTTCTCACGGTCAACCCTATCTAAACCCCTAATCATCTTGTACACCTCTATCAAGTCACCCCTAAACCTTCTTTTCTCCAATAAAAAAAAACCCCAAGTGCCTCAGCCTTTCCTCATACGATCTTTCTACCATACCAGGCAACATCCTGGTAAACGTCCTCTGCACCCGTTCCAGTGCTTCCACATCCTTCCGATAGTATGGCGACCAAAACTGCACACAATACTCCAGATGCGGCCGCACCAGAGTCTTACACAACTGCAACATGATCTCAGGACTCCGGAACTCAATTCCTCTACCAATAAAAGGCAGTACACCATATGCCTTCTTCACCGCACTATTTACATGGGTGGCAACTTTCAAAGATCTGTTTACATGGACACCAAGATCCCTCTGCTCATTCACACTACCAAGTATCTTCCCAACCTTTCTAGTACAAATACGCTCGTGAGTATTAAATGGCCACCTCCAATCTCTAATAGGCATATACGGACAGAATTGTTTTTTCCTGTTCCTGAGCAGTCGTTTCAATGCTCTGTATGATGCCTCAAGATTAAGAAAAGATTTTATAACAGTGCATTAAAAACTAGGAGCAGCACTACACGAAGTCAATGGGCAACAAATATGGTTAAAGTATCTGGGGACTTCCACAAAAAGTCATTTTATGCAGCTGGTCGTTATATTATCTGTCTCTTTATATAAACACGGTGGAACAAAAACAACCTTCCAGTGTTCTGCCACTACCGCCACATAAAAGGTAGAAATATTGAAAAGGTTGATAGTTCATCTGTCGGGAACTTTCATCCATTCCATCGAGACTGCTCAAATGTTCCCCTTTGTTGAGGTAGAAAAGTGATGTCGGGAAAGAGTTAACTGAATCTGGTTCAGCTCTGTGATCAATGTCAGTCTCCATGGATTTTCATTATCCTGGCTGAGTATTTTCATCTTTAAATATATTCCGTTCAATGTGCATGCCCACAGGAGAAGCAGGAGCATCATTGACAGCACTAATGGGGATCAGTAGATCCAGAGAAAGGGGAAGCAGCGGTCAGAATCTGAGAACATTAGACTGGAATGTTCTAACAATGAATCAGAATCTGAGAACAAACACTGGAATGTTACAACAATGGATAAAAGTTTATCCTGGGATATTTGGTTTCTTTCTACATACGTTTGGTTTCCATTCTCGTATCGGATCGAATATGCACTTTACATTATTCAATATTTTTATTATCCAATCCTGGCTATCGTTGGTTTTCCTGGTAAGTATCTCTCTACATTAAGTACTTCTATAAACCATGTTTAAATTTATTACTGCTGTTCTCATTTATTCGAATCGCCCTGCTGATATTATTTCTCTGGCTGGGACTTGAATCCAGATATTCAATCGATAACCCACCACTAACTTCATCAGTGAAATCGCTCATTTATACTTTCGGTCTTTGCTTCTGGCAGTTTTCTTCTTGGGTCTCTAACATGACCTGCTCAGATTCAGATGTGAACTGTGATTCATTGTGTCACAGCCATCGTCATTTAAATATTCGCAGCAGAGAGGTCACTGCCTTCTGTTCTGCTTAAAAGGTCCATTTCCTTCCTCCGACGCTGTCCAATCCCTGGCCAATGTATGAGGCTGAAATTGACGAATCACAACGATGGTGATCCCTTTGGTCATGGTCTGATTCCGAACACCATACCCTGGCCATTTCTAGTTTTAAACACTCAAACTTCCAAACTATAACGAACGGGCTCATCTGATCTTCTATTTCAGTCTTGAGCTACGAAATACGGTCTTATTGATGGCAATTTTCTATTGTTGGCACTCCCATCTTCAAACCTGTAGAAGCAAATCTCGTCGATACTTCATGGCCTGTGTCCGAACTGACACTAAAAATCCATTCATCCGTCGCTCATTCTTGTGCACACTAATCTCTATTGTTATCGCATCAACACATCTGTCTATGAAACATCCATCAGTTTCTCTCTGTCGATTGCCCAAACCCCTGCCAGTTGTTAATATTTCAACAGATTACACACACGTGCACGCGCACACATATGCACACACGGACACATAAATACACAGACAAACTGTGAATGGTTTGATTTAATTGCAGAGTGGACTCGATGGGCCAAATGACCTTAGTTCCACATCTAGTTCTTATCGCCTTATAATCCTAAACTTACACACAGCTTTGTTCTGGTGCAACGGAGATATAGAGATATCAATTGTTGGGAGTTCCATTTACTGTGACTCAGCAGGAATTTCAAATTTCCCATGCCAGGCAGTTTCATCGTGTCAGTAAAGCGCCAATTTTCTGGCAAAGGTTTTCAATACTGCAAGTGTTGGTCAGGCAGTCCTGTTTCCTGAACAATGCATGAGTACAGTCTGCACAGTTCTCCATTCTGGGCTGTTACCTTATCCCAATTTATGGTGTCTGGATTAGTTTCGAGATACATATTTGGAATTTGTTGTAACGAACCATTTCATCTAATCTGGCAATGCCTTTATGCAATGTTCTATTTTTGTGATTAAATGCTTCAAGGTCTCACTGCTGCAGTTATTCCCACTACCTTGTCTACTTTGCCATGTTTCCACAAGGTGCTCTGAATTAAACAGTTGTCTGTTTCTATCTTTAATACGCATTTCACTGTCCCTCTGTGTCTTTCCTTGGTTTTGGGTTTTGCTCTGTAGTGTATCGAGTGCTGGCATCGTGACATTCAGAAGCAATCAGATGTTGAGTGTCTCATGTGGTGCTGCATGTTGGACTGGGGTAGTGGAGAGTTCGCCAGCTTTGACAGTCATCTCGGAGACTTGTCTGTGCCTGCCCAATTAACGCCTGTATTTGTCCCTGGCAGGTAATCGTTTGGTCAGTGAGATAAGGAAGCCCCTCCAGTGTTACTATGATGGACTAGGCATCTAGCTTGTAGCTGAGTGGCGGCTGACGGATTCTTGTTATTGAGAAGTCAGTGCAGGTGCTTCGTCCACTATTTTCATTCAGATTCTATGATCTAAAACTTGCCAGCATGAGTTGGTGACATATCTAGAATGTCAGCATCTATGTCACCATTTGGTGATGGAAGATATACACACAGTAAATGATGGATGAGGTGAATGTTTTCTCCCTCAGCAGGGGGCGTCCGAGTGTATCCTTGTTTTCCCAGAATATGGAGATTCCTGTTGGTGTAGATGGCTAAGCGGGGTCTCCATGTCAATGGGGAAAGGCAGATGAAGTGTGTGTTGAGAGATTTGTAGCTCAGGTTGAGGTTTTGACAAGCAAACCTACATCAAAGATGTAGAGAAGTGAATGAACACTCACTCCATTAATGCTGCATTTTTACAATACATCCTACATCATGTGAATGCCCACTCTCTTGCCAGGAGACACAGCCCCTTCATACAGAAGCAATCAGTCATTCTCATAGTCTTCGTTTCTCCACGTAGAATGAAAGGATGGCCTCTCGGATAAAGGCTTGATGCACGTTTAAAAACACCCTCCCTCCAAACTCCCCAGTGCCAACAAATCATATCAAAATATCCCATGTGACCTGACAGCAATGTGGCCACTGGGAACATCAGGAAGCAGGCAGTCAGAGAGACGGGTAAACACATCCGATGTCTGAATGGTTCAGCGTGAATCTTCCATTACACAACTTATCAATAAGTCTCGTAATCTCTCTCCACTTGAGAAGCTTAGTACCTTCCATTCTTTCCGAAAAAGAAAGATAAATTTTCACTTCGTATTCTATTTATCAAACTATTATCCAATGAATTTATCCATCTGTATCTATTTGCAGAATCCTCACCATCGTAGTGCCACCGCCATCTTCACTACAGAATAGTTCTTCCATTCCTCCAATTGATTATTATAGATTGTACCTAGTTGAAGACGCAGAGATTGTCACTGTGTGATTCCACTGTTTCTTTTTAAATGCATTCATGGGATGAGGGCAGCGCTGGATTGCCTAACATTCATTGCCAGGAGGGCAGTTAAGACTCAGACATCTTGCTGTGAGTTTGAAGTCACATGTAAACATGCTTTTCACAGCAGAGAGCGGCAGGAGCTGGGCGGAAGTGAAGTTGGAGCGCTGAGCTGGTCGGGAAGGTAAGTGATTGACATTTGAGTTGGTGTGTTCTAGACCCTAGGCCTCCCTCCCATTCTCCTCCTCTAACCTAACTTTAAAGTCCACAGGTAAGCGACTCAGTGTTCTTGTTTTGGAGACTTAGTGTAGATTTATGGCAGACCAGGCAGTGGAATGTTCCTCCTGAGGATATTTGAGGCAGGGGTGACCACCGATGCTCCTGCCAACCTCATCTGCAGGAAATGCAGTCAGCTCCTGCTCCTCACAGAACGCGTTAGGGAACTGGAGCTGGAGTTGGATGAACTGAGGATTATTCGAGAGGCTGAGAGGGTGATAGATAGAAGCTACAGGGACATAGTTACGCCAGAGAACAGAGGTAGCTGGGTAACAGTTAGAGATGGGAAGGGGAGGAAGCGGCAGTGCAGGGATCCCCTGTGGTCGTTCCCCTCAACAATAAGTATATGGCTTTGGATACTTTTGTGGGGGCGGCCTAGCAGGGTTAAGCTGCAGTGACCGGGTCTCTGGCACGAGGTCCGGCTCTGAGGCTTAGAAGGGAAAGGTGAGAGGAGGAGAGCGCTAGTAATAGGAGACTCTGTAGTCAGAGGGACAGACCGGCGGTTCTGTGGACATGGGCGAGACTCTCGGATGGTTTGTTGCCTCCGGGGTGCCAGGGTCCGAAACTTCTCGGACCGTGTCTTCAGAATCCTTAAGGGGGAGGGTGTGTAGCCAGAAGTCGTGGTGCACGTTGGCACCAACGACATAGGTAGGAAGAGGGGTGGGGAGGTCATTCAGGAGCTCAGGGAGTTAGGCTGGAAGCTAAAAGCTTGGACGGACAGAGTCGTTATCTCTGGGTTGTTGCCGGTGCCACATGACAGTGAGGCAAGGAATAGGGAGAGTGCAGTTGAACACGTGGCTGCAAGGATGGTGTAGGAGAGAGGGCTTCAGGTATTTGGACAATTGGACTGCATTCTGGGGAAGGTGTGACCTGTACAAGCAGGACGGGTTGCACCTGGACCAGAAGGGCACCAATATCTTGGGAGGTCGGTTTGCTAGCACTCTTCGGGGGGGGTTTAAACTAATTTGGCAGGGGGATGGGATCCGGACTTGCAGTCCAGCAAGAAGGCTAGCTGTTTGTCAGGATGTCCAAGAATATTGCGAGGCAGTGGAGAAGGTAGCACTGACAGGGAATACGTGCGGACACAAAGATTGGTTCAAGTGTGTATACTTCAACGCAAGGAGTATCAGAAATAAGTTGGGTGAACTTAAGGCATGGATCGGTACCTGGGACTACGATGTTGTGGCCATCACGGAAACGTGGATAGAAGAGGGACAGGAATGGTTGTTGAAGGTTCCTGGTAACAGATGTTTCAGTAAGATTAGGGAGGGTGGTAAAAAATGAGAGGGTGGCGTTGCTAATTAGAATTGGTATAACGGCTGCAGTAAGGCAGTTCGAGGGGGATCTGTCTTTTGAGGTAGTACAGGCTGAAGTCAGAAATAGGAAAGGAGCAGTCACCTTGTTTGGTGTTTACTTTAGGCCCCCCAATAGATGCAGAGATGTAGAGAAACAGATTGGGAAACAGATTTTGGAAAGGTGCAGAAGCCACAGGGTAGTCGTCATGGGCGATTTCAACTTCCCAAATAAATATTGGAAGCTCTTTAGATCAAGTAGATTGGATGGGGCGGTGTGTGTGCAGTGTGACCAGGAAGCTTTTCTAACTCAGTATGTCGATTGTCCGACCAGAGGGGAGGCTATATTGGATTTGGTACTTGGTAACGAACCGGGACAAGTGATGGGCTTGTTAGCGGGTGAACATTTTGGTGATGGTGATCACAATTCTGTGACCTTCACCTTGGTTATGGAGAGAGATAGGTGCGTGCAACAGGGTAGGTTTTACAATTGGGGGAAGGTTAAATACGATGCTTTAAGGCAGGATCTGAGGAGCATAAGTTGGGAGCATAGGCTGTCAAGGAAGGATGTCGTGGAAGTGTGGAACTTTTTCAAGGAACAGATACGACGTGTCCTTGATATATATATGTACCTGTCAGGCAGGAAAGAAATGGTCGTGCGACGGAACCTTGGTTGACGAGGGAGGTTGAGTGTCTTGTAAAGAGGAAGAAGGAGGCTTACATAAGGTTGATGAAACAAGGTTCAGACAGAGCGTTGGAGGGATACAGGATAGCCAGAAGGGAGCTGAAGAAAGGGATTAGGAGAGCCAAGAGAGGGCATGAAATATCTTTGGCGGGTAGGATCAAGGATAACCCCAAGGCATTTTATGCGTCTGTGAGAAACATGAGAATGACGAGAACGAGAGTAGGTCCGATCAAGGACAGTAGTGGGAGACTGTATTGAGTCGGAAGAGATAGGAAAGGTCTTGAATGAGTACTTTTCTTCAGTATGTACAAATGAGAGAGACCGTATTGTTGAAGAGGAGAGTGTGAAATGGACTGGTGAGCTCGAAGAGATACTTGTTAGGAAGGAAGATGTGTTGAGCATTTTGAAAAACTTGAGGATAGACAGGTCCCCCGGGCCTGACGGGATATATCCTATGAATGTGTGGGAAGCAAGAGAGGAAATTGCAGAACCGTTGGCAATGATCTTTTCGTCTTCACTGTCAACAGGGGTGGTACCAGGGGACTGGTGAGTGGCGAATGTTATGCCCCATTCAAAAAACGGAATAGGGATAACCCCGGGAATTACAGGCCAGTTAGTCTTACTTCGGTGGTAGGCAAAGTAATGGAAAGGGTACTAAGGGATAGGATTTATGAGTATCTGGAAAGACGCTGCTTGATGAGGGACATCCAGCACGGATTTGGGAGGGGTAGGTCTTGCCTTACAAGTCTTATTGAATTCTTTGAGGAGGGGACCAAGCATGTGGATGAGGGTAGAGCAGTGGATGTAGTGTACATGGATTTTAGTAAGGCATTTGATAAGGTTCCCCATGGTAGGCTCATGCGGAAAGTGAGCAGGCATGGAATAGTGGGAAATTTGGCCAGTTGGATAGAAAACTGGCTAACTGTTCCAAGTCAGATAGTGGTGGTAGATGGTAAATATTCAGTCTGGAGCCCAGTTACAAGTGGAGTTCCGCAGGGATCAGTTCTGGGTCCACTGCTGTTTGTAATTTTTATTGATGACTTGGAAGAGGGAGTCGAAGGGTGGGTCAGTAAATATGCAGATAATACGAAGATTGGTGGAGTTGTGGATAGTGAGGAGTGTGTTGTCGGCTGCAAAGAGACTTAGATATGACGCAGAGCTGGGCTGAGGAGTGGCAGATGGAGTTCAACCCTGTCAAGTGTGAGGTTGTCCATTTTGGCAGGACAAATATGAATGCGGAATACAGGGTAAACGGTAGGGTTTTTAGTAAGGTGGAGGAGCAGAGAGATTTTGGGGTCTATGTTCATAGATCTTTGAAAGTGTCCCTAAGGTGGATAGAGCTTGTAAGAAGGCCTATGGTGTATCAGCGTTCATGAGCAGAGGGATTGACTTCAAGAGTCGTGAAGTGATGTTGCAGCTGTACAGGACCTTGGTTAGGCCACATTTGGAGTACTGTGTGCAGTTCTGGTCGCCTCACTTTAGGAAAGATGTGGAAGCTTTGGAGAGGGTGCAGAGAACATTTACCAGGATGTTGCCTGGAATGGAGAATAGGTCGTACGAGGATAGGTTGAGAGTGCTAGGCCTTTTCTCATTGGAACGGCGAAGAATGAGGGGTGACTTGATAGAGGTTTATAAGATGATCAGAGGAATAGATAGAGTGGACAGTCAGAAACTTTTTCACCGGGTATAACAGAGTGTTACAAGGGGACATAAATTTAAGGTGAAGGGTGGAATTTCTTTCAGGGTTAGGTTCTTTACCCAGAGAGTGGTGGGGTCATGGAATGCGCTGCCTGTGGGAGTGACAGAGTCAGAATCATTGGTGACCTTTAAGCGGCAATTGGATAGGTATATGGATAGTTGCTTAAGCTAGGACAAATGTTCGGCACAACATCGTGGGTCGAAGGTCCTGTTCTGTGCTGTATTGTTCTATGTTCGATGTTCTAAACATGGAACCTTCCTCCCGAAAGAACATCAGTGAGCTAGATGGGGTTTTCCAACAATGGATTCACGGTCATTATTAGACAATTCACTTTTGATTTTGCTGAATTCAAATTACATTATTTGCCACAGATGGATTCGGACCCGGATCCGTAGAGCGTTATTTGCGTGCTGGCATTAACAGTCTCGTGATAACACCAGTCAACCATTCATTGCCCGCTGATTTAGCAGTTAGGTGCTCATATCCCGAGGCCGTGGCCTTCCAATTTCTTTACTGGTTAACTCCTTTGAGACATTCCTGTACATCACATTCGAAAAGCTGAATAATAACGGCGAGATCCGTCGGTAATTCAGCTCCTCGAACATCCTTTGCAATTTAATACAACTATGGATGATGTCATCTTCGCCACGGTTCCACTTTACTCTCAATAACGCTTCATTTCCTCCATCTCCCAGATCCACTGCATTCTGGGACAGTGACTTACACAGAGTCACAACCCTTTCAGTGTAGGAAGTTCTCCTCACCTCTGCTCCGCCTATCCCTAAATTGTGATCTCTTGTTTTGATTGGAACCACATGAGTAAATTTCTATAACCACAACTTCATTGTCAATTCCCTTTAGCATCTTTCACAATTCATCGACATCGCCTTTCGTTTTTTCTAAACTGTAGAGAGTAATGCCTGAATTCCTCAATCTCTCATTGTATGAAAAAGCTCATCTCTGGAATCAATCGAGTGAATCATTTCTGAATTGCTTCGAATGCAACGGCATCTCACCTCAAAGAACGTTCATAGTACTCCTTTTGCGATCTCACGAATGCCTTTCGTATTTGCAGCAACACTGTCTTCCCTTTCTCCTCTATTCTTTTGTAAATAAGCGCTGCAAATTCAATTGACTGTCTCATCTGCTGTACCTGCATGCTGATTTTCTCTGAGAAGCACGAGACCACCCAAATTCCTCTGAACTTAAGCATTCTGAATTTTCGCACCATTCAGGTAATAGGTTGCCTTTATATTCGGCTGAAAAGAATGGATAACTACATATTTATTCACGTTAGATTTCACTGCCAAATGTTGCTGAAATCACGTCACCAATCAATATCCATTTTTTGAAAATTGTCAAATCATCAGTGCAACCTTCCTTTGCACTTGAATTAGTTTGATGTGAACATTTGTCTGTCGTATCTTCTGTCCCCTCCTCCGTAATGAAGTAGATTAAAATAGAAATGGCCTGAACTCTATGACCATAAAACTGCCATCCAGGAAACTAGACATCCCTATTCAATATCAATGCATTTTGTTGGTTCGCCAAACCTCGGTCCAAGCATATGAGTTATTTGGAACCGCAAAGGCTCTTATTCCATTGATTATACATTTATGCAGCACCTTATTAAACGCACTTCGTAGATCTACCATTGATAAATCACCAGAATCCCCATTATCCACCTCAATTGTCACATATTTAAAGAAGTCAAGCAAATAAATCAACCATGATTTCTCCTTCATAAAACCAAGCTGACCCCCATGGAGTGTGGTCTGACTTTGCGAATATTAAGGAGTGATGAATTCCTTAATGAAGGATTTAACAATTTGTCATCAATCCCAGAAGTTTGTTCAATACTTTTTTATTCACCTCTGAAGATGATTGTTCTCTCTTTTAAAGGGAGAAATAGATCAGCCAGAAATCTTGGCACACATCAATAGCACAGGTGGAAAAGGCAATGTAGACCTCAAAAGTGATTCTTAGGAGTTAGGTTGAAAGTTAAAAGGCAGGACAGTTCGTCTAGTAATCTCAAGATTGCCTCTAGTTTTACGGGCTACTGATGTTAGGAATAGAGTGCGAGTGAAAATGAAGACGTGACTACGAGGGATGGCGCAAGAGGGAGGACTTCAGGCGTGTGGATCATTGGGATATGTCTGGGGAAGGGGGTACCTGTACAAGAAGGAAAGTTTGCACCTGAACTGGAGAGGCATCAATATCCTGGGCAGGTGGTTTGCTAGACGTCTTTGGGAGGGTTGAAATCAGTTTGGCGGAGGGGAGAGAATCAAAGATATGGATCTGAGGATGGAGTAGCAAGTGAACAGCCAAATACAGCATACAGAGAATTTAACGTCAGAAGTGTCAGGAATAAGGGTGATGAACTTTAGCATGGAACTGTAATTGGAACTGTTATGTTGCAGCCATTACGACTGCATATTATACAGGCAGGAATGGCTGTTGGATGCTCCAGGGTTTAGATGTTTCAACAGGAAAACTGGGAGATAAAGAAGTTGGCGGAGTGACATTCCTAACTAGGGATAGTACTACAGTTGCAGAAAGGGAGGTTGCCAATGAGAATTTCTCGACAGACTCAGTATGGGTGAATTCAGAAAAAAGGAAAGAAGCCGTCTGGTTTTTGGAGTTTTCTGTAGACCTCAAAATAGCAACAGAAACATGGAGGAACAGCTTGGGAGGCAGATTTTGGAAATGTGCAGAAGTAATAGGGCTGTTGGCATGGGTGAATTCAACTGGCCTAATATTGATTGGAGCCTCTGTAGTTTAATTGCGTTGTTTGGAGCAGTTTTTGTCAGGTTTGTCAAGGAAGGAAACCTGATTCAGTATGTAGATCAGACGACAAGAGTGGAATCAATACTGGATTTGATGCTTGGCGACGAGACAGGACAGATTTCAGACACCTCAGTGAGAGAGAATTTCGGTGATAGTGATTGGAGCAGAATGTATGCGAAAGTATTCAATTGTGGTAGGGGTATTGCAATGCTATTGAGCAGGCACGGGGCGCCTAAATTGAGAACAGATGTATCAGGAAAATGCATGGCAGAAATGTAGAGGAATGTCCCACTGAGGCAAAGAAGGGATGGCAGTTTGAAGGAACCTTATTTGACAAGAGATGTGGGACATCTCGTCAAGAGGAACAAGGAAGTTTACTGAAGTTTGAGAAGAGAAAAAAATGGGCGGGGCTGTCCAGGGTGACAAGGTATCCAGGAAGATACTGAAAATGGACATAGGAGAGCTAGAAAGCGGCATGAAAAAGTTTGATTGGCTCGGGTTAGGGAGAATTCTTCTACATTTATGTAAGGAACAAAAGGATGAATAAAGTGAGTGTCGGGCCGTTCAGGGATAGCGAAGGGAACTTGTGGCAGGAATCTGGGGAGGTTCCTGAATAAATTGTTTACTTCAGTATTCCCTACTGAGAGGAAAATTGTCATTGCTGAGTACAGCAGGAAAAAGACTGATACGCTCGATCAGCTTGATGTTAAGATGGAAGATGCGCTGCAAACTTTGAAAAAAAACGATTAGAGTAGATGTGTCTCGATGTGTCACACCGGATATACTCAAATTTACTACGGGAAGCAAGGAAATAAGTTGCTGTGCATTTGGCTGATCATTGCATCCTGGAGAAAGTGAGAACTGCAGATGCTGGAGATCAGAATCGTGAGTGTATGCTGCAAAAGCACAGCAGGTCAGGCAGCATCCAGGCAGCATAAGAATCGACGTTTCGCGCATGAGCACTTCATCATGAATGAGGCCTTCTGCGTGGTGAAGATCTCATGCCTGAAAAGTCAACTATGCTCCTCCTTGGATGCTGCGCAACCTGTTGTATTTTTCCAGCACCACTTTCTCGACTCTAATCTTTGCATCATAATTGTCCATTGGAGAAGACTAAGATGGTTGGACTGTAGCAAATGTTTCTATTGGGGTATTGCATATTGGCAAATATGCTTAACTCTGGGAATTACAGACTATTCAGTCTTCTGTCTGTTCCAGGCAAGTTATTGGAAAGCATTCTGATAGACAGGATTTATAAATACTTGGAAAACGATTAGAGATGGTCAGCATGGCTTTGTGAGATTCAGGTAATTCCTCATAAGACTTATTGAATTGTCTGAAAATGTGGCAACCATGTTAATGAAGGTGGAACAATGGATGTGGTGCACAAGAGCTTTAGTGGGGCGTTTGATAAGGTTCCCCACAGTCCGCTCATTCACAAACTAAAGAGGCATGAGGGACAGGGAAAGTTGCATGCCGAGAGATGGGTTGTAGTCGATGGAATATACTGAACCTTCAGCACTTTGAATAGTGGTTTTCCATCGTTCTCTGCTCTGGGACCTTTGTTCTTTGTGATTAATATTTAAATGACATGCATGAGGAAATGGAAGCGTAGGTTCATAAGCTTTACAATAAAATAATGTAGAGTCGTGGTGCATAAGGTGTAGGGCTATTGCAGTTTGCAAAAGGGCACTGCAGGATTTAGAAGTGGGCTGCGATGTAATAGGTGGAATTCAACATGGAAAGGAGTGAAGAGATTCATTTTATATAGTCGAACCTGATTTCAAAAAAGGGGTAAAGAAAGGATTCTTGGCAATGTATCGGAACAGAAGCATCAATAGATCCCGCAATGTTGTGACCCATGTTTATACGGATGTAAAGAGGTTGTATGACGTGTTGGCTTTCATGAACAGGGATACCCACTTGGAAAGCCGCGAGGTGCTGCTTCAGCTCATTAAAGCCCTAGTCAGATCACATTTGGAATATTCGATTCAGTTCTGGTTGCGAGGAAGGATGGGGAGGCTTCAGAGGTGAATTGCTAAAATGCTCCCTCAACTGAAGGGCATGTTGCATGAAGAAAGTTTGAGGCAGCTAAGGCTTTTCTCAATGGAACGAGGATGGATGAGAGGTGAGTTGATAGAAGTGTAAAAGATGATGAGAGTGCTATATAGAGTGAATATTAAGAAACGCTTTCCTCTGGGAATTTGGCTGTCACAAGTGACGCATCTTTTTCGGTGATTGGAGGAAGGTATAGCGGAGATGGAGATGTTGATCCTTTACCAGAGCATGGTTGGTGTGCGTAATGCAGAATCAGATAAATTAGGGACATTTAACCATCACTTGGGTGTGCACATGAATTGAGGGAATGTAGGTTTGTTTCCTTCCGTGCAGACCTCCGTGGTACATGGAGGTAAGTGAGTCCTGAAACCAGACATCAACGTTGACAATGACATTGTAGATAGACCTCACCAATGGGTACCTGTAATATTGAAAATGATCCGGATCACCACATACATCAGTAACTGAAAGCAACATTGCAGGAAACGGCACCAATGAGAAAGATAAAGGGTATGTTGATCTTCATTTCATGGCGATTTGAGTTCAGCAGTAAGGATGTCTTACTGCATCTGTACATGTCCTTGAAGGTACAGAATCTCGCACATCATGCAGTTTTGTGTGCAGTTTTGGTCTCGTTAGTCATAAAGAACAAATCTGACATTGTGGAATTGAAGTGAAGGGTGACCAGACTGATCTCTGCGATGATAGGCTTGTTGTGTGAGCAGAATTTCTGTCGAATTGGTCTTTATTCTAAGTCGTTTAGGAAAATAAATTAATATCTAAGTGCAATGTATAAAATACTGGAAGTCTAAGACAGATTGGAAAAAAGGTCGACATTTCATCTCGCTGGGACATATAAAACAAGCGTCTACAACATGGGTTACAAGCAGCCCACTCTGCATTAACATAGGGATTATTGTCTGCTCTCAGCGACTGGTGAAACTGGGAATTTTCTACCACATAAGCTGTGGAATCCAAGGCACTGAATATGAATAAGGATTTCTATCACGAAACGGATGAGGAGAGAACAGGGGTATGATGAGGAGACAAAGAATCAGCTGTCATTATATAAAATTGTGGAGAAAAATCGATGGACCGAAGGGATTACCGCAGTTACTGTTTTACAGTTTACAATGTTCACTCACATCAAGGGATATGTACACACTGTGGAAAAATTGCATTTTGGAGATATTCGGCCATTATTATTGTCTCAATGTATTGATTGGACGACTCCTTTCACGACGTTTCTGTGCACTCGGTGTGAAACCCCTGTAAGTGCAGGCACAAGCTCTCAGTTTTTAGGTAGGACGTCTCTGTCGGGTAAACCGGTCTGTGCTTCCCATTTCCTTTTCCGATACTGAGGCTCATGTCAGGTATTCTGTCCAGTTACATTATTTAAGATCTCGAAAATCTTTGATAAAGTTGAGTGTCATCTCTGACCGTTTCAGAAACCATTGAAGAGTTTGTCACATGTCTGCATGTCTGGAGTCACTTATCAGCCAGACCAGGAAAGCATGAGAGATTCAATTTATTAAAGTACATCGGTGAAATAAGATGGTGTTTACAATCGCCATTGGTTTTGAGGTCATTATTACTGATACCAAGACTTTAGATTTCGATCTTATATGAATTGATTTTAACTTCCACCAGCTGGCAGACTATTAGTTTGGATAGATTATACAGTGATATTTCAAAACAGCGCCATTGCCACATAGGGAGCTATTGGATACAACTTCGAGCAGATTATTTATGCGCTGCTTGTCAATGATTTAACTATCTTGATGAGACTGAGTGAGTGGCAATTTTTACTATTGTAATTATTTACCTCTTAGATGACTGGGCATGGAGGGGTAATTTTTCATATTGCCAGTCAGATGTCAGATTTGAAGTTTGAACGAAACAGCTTCCCAAGGGACACGGCTTGTTGTGCAGCACAAAGTTTCAGTCCGATTGAAGGAATGGAGTCAATCGCCTTCGTCGAATCCACTGTGTTCAGGTGTTTCTTCATGTCACGGGCCACGAATTGACTTAGTTAAAGAGTGTCATCGGAAATTCTGTGGGCATGGTGACAAGGGTGAGGTGAATCATTCACTCAACACTTTTGCCTGAGTACGGTGCAGATATACTTCCTTAAATTTACACTGACATGCAAGGCTTTTCCATTATCCATGATGTGTAAAATACATGGTTGTTTAATCGTCCATCACTATTTATTACTGAATATGTCAGGATTGTTTATCTACTCGTCTTGGGATCATTTCGCTCTACTCTATCAGATGTTAGTTCTGCTGTTTGAAACGTTAGCAGTTAAGTGCGGCAGGTTTAACGGTTTTAGGTGGGCATCGTTCTGACACTGCCATCTTCACCCATACTTGTCACTGAACAAAACGTTAGCCTGTTGATAATGACAGACTGAGGGATTATCCTGGGGGAAAAATCGCATTGTCATTGAATACGATTGTTGTATAAATCTGTTATGAAGTTGAAGTTGTGTTCTGTACCTTTAAGAGGGAGTAATTGCTGTTCTGCACTGAGAGCTAACAAGCATCTGAATCATATTATCACATGGCAGTCTCAGTGCACTGGAAAACTGAAAGTATGTAACATTTGTCTGTGAAATGGATACCTGAGTTGGCTTATGTTTTGGCAATAATTTAAATTTAACCAATCAGTTAAAATTATGCTCCGGGTTATTAAAACCCAGTTGACTTCATTTTTTATTTCTTTGCCAACACTTCCGAGGAAGCAATCTGATGTTGGGGATATAAAAATGAAGCAGTTTGAAAATCAGACAGAGAAGCTGCCATCAAGATGGACAAAGAGAGATCCAAGACATTGAAATACCCTATCAAATGTCCCTTTTCATTTGAAACCGCTTCACTGTCAAGTAAAGAAGACGATTCAGAGAGATCCTCTACGGGAAGAAGATGGACAGTAGAGACGTTAGCGGCTGCATGTTTTTTCAATGAAGTTGTGTAATATTAATAAGTGTTTTTTTCAACAGTATATTGATATCGAGTTGGACGTATCTAACAAGCAGTCGAGAGAAATAGGGGCTTCGAGTTGTGAATAGTTATTTAATGTTCATTTGTACAGGTAAAGAATAAATTGATCATACTTTCCTTAAATAGTGGAATGTGGGAATTCTCTACCACTCATATTTTAGCAGATTACAAGACGAGGTGAGCTTTTCTGGGTGTTTAGTTTAATTCACAGAAGGGTTCACGGCCCTGTTGTGACAAATCTACAGCACCACATCAGTATACAGAATTGTCTATTGAAGAAATTTTACTGAGCAAGATCATTGAAAGTATTTATCATGGATTTTCGACTTGGAAGTGAATTGAGTGAATTGTCGATTTGTTGTTGTATTCAGAGTTATAGAGACATAGACTCTTAGAGTCATGCAATATGCAAACAGACCCTTCAGCACAAATTGTCCATGCTCACCGGGTTTCCTCAAGTGATCTGATCCGATGTTCCTGCGTTTCGCACATACATTTTAGAAATGGAAGATCTGCAGATGCTGCAAATCAGAAAGACAAACAGAAGCTGCGTGAAAACCTCAGCAAGTCTGGTAGTATCTGTGTCGAGAAATCAGAGTGAACGTTTCAGATCCAATGACCCTTCCTCAGAACTCTGAGGAATTATGCAGTTATCTCAGCAAGGCCGCGCCACAATTTCTTCCCTATCTTCCCGCAAGGATCTCGGCTACACTTGAACAGGTACTGGGAATGTATCTACGGTTCTGCGTTTTTGATATCTCTAGCACTTTCTCTTCTGTAATGTGCCCTCGTTTCAAATCATCACTATATTTATTTATTCCTCGAGTTCTGGAGATTCCCTATTTATCTACGCAATAAATATATACGCGATATATTTATATAAGATCTCACCCATCCAGCAGGAAAAACTCTGCAAGGCAGAGGAGTGGTTGAGGTCGAGTTCTTGTGAGGAGTGTGAGGCCAAGCTCTTACGGACTGTATTGTTGAATTCTTAACTGTGTTTCAGTGATTTCCAGTTTTGCAGGAATGACTGTAATGTTTTATATTTTAACTTTGTTTTCGTTGTTTTTCTGCTTTACACCAAGATTCTGTAGCCGGAGCGAGAGTACCTTTGTACCTAAGATTACATCACATGTGGCGATATGTAAACCTATCACTGTACTCATGTGAGTACATGTGGCAATACACCCATGGGACGTTATTCATAATCAGTGGTTCCACACATCGATGACTGATTGATTTTTAAGAATTCCTGTACTCTCCCCAGTTTCTCTTTTAACCTTAATATTCTTGTTCAATCTCTTTCAATAGTATTGAATAGTATTTGCCAAAGCTATCTCATGCGCCTTTTTGGCCTCTACATATCCCTCCTAAACCCTCCATGCTCCAAAGGACATTCACTTGATTCCAGCTACCTATATCTGACTTACGCCTCCATATTCCTTATTATGCGTGGGAATCTACTAGAAACTATTTATTGTTCTGGGTGTGTGTGTGTATTGATGTATAGTGAAGGAGGGTTTCTTGTGGTTTACATCATATTTTGCAAGTAATTCAGACTTTCCATATGTTATGTCAGTTTCAATTACATCAATAATTACCTAAATACAGTGACACATTGGAAAATGTCACTCGGCTCTCATGAAATTGATCACTTTATCTCCAGGTTGATGTATGCTTTGTTTGTTTCTTTCCTCATAGCCAATGTAGTCACCATCTACATCCTGCTTAATAAAGATTGTGGATTGTCTCCATGTATCAGACGTTACCTGGGGTCGATGGCAATAGCGGATCTACATGTCATTATCCTTGACTTGACAATGAGACACATTCCCATTGTTTATCGGGAACAGTTTTATTTCCTGCGGGACATTGACGTATGTAATATTCACGCCGTCCTGCTTTATGCAGCCACTGACTGTTCTGTCTGGTTCACCGCCACTTTCACCTTTGATCGGTTTGTGGCCATTTGTTGCCAGAAGCTGAAAAGTAAATATTGCATTGAGAAAATGGCGACTGTAGTTCTGGGAACAGTGACTGTGATGAGTTGTCTGAAGAACATTTTCTGGAATTTTATGCTCACACCTTTGTATTCGCTTGCGATTGAGCCCTCGTTTTGTGAGGGAACAGATCAAGTTTACTATTCTCGTGACTGGGTCACAATCGAGTTCCTCCACCACACTCTAAACCCGGCTCTTCCATTTCTCCTGATTCTGCTGCTCAATGTTTCCACAGTCAGACACATTTTAGCGACCAGCAGAGCTCGCAGGAGACTCCGGGCTCACACCAATGGGGATGCTCAGTCTGACACAGAAATGAGAAATCGAAAAAAATCCATCATTTTGCTGTTTGTGATCTCAGCTAATTTCATCCTGTTATGGTCAACGTCAATGGTGTATTCTATTTGGAGACGTATGTGGAATATTGTGTATACCACAGTGTATCTTGATCCCTATGTGCGGGAATTGGGCTTCATGCTGCAGCTCCTCAGTGGCTGCACAAACACTGTGATTTATGCCGTCACCCAGACTAAGTTCAGAAAGCAGCTGAAAGATCTGCTGAAATATCCCGTTACCCAAATTAATCAATCAATCAATCAAATTGCCTCGTTAATCAATCCGTCCAGGGATATATCATTTCAGTTCAATATTTCTGCAATGGAGGAACTTGTCGCTATGGTAAAAGGTCGAGTGCAGTAATGGTTTGCCAACCTCATCCTACAGGGGATTACAGGGACATATATTAATGTTTCTCTCAACTCAGGGGTCAATGAGAAACGGCACGATCCCACTTACTGTGTCTATCAATTCAATTTGTGAATAATAAAGATGTTCATTAAAAAGTGCTGAGCAGCAGATTGAACGACATAATGGTTTGTCTTTGTGTTGAAGAAGCTGAGCTGGAGAGACATAAAATAATCTCCAACTCCTGGTCCTCAGCGTAGGGGAGGGGACGGCACTGAGCTCTGCAGTTGGTTTAAAGTCACTCGGTCCTTGCTTTCACCTCTGGGTCCCCCAATTTGAACTGGCCTTCGGCAGTAGTTATCTGTCTCCCTTTGCCCCCGCCCACCCCCCACACCAATGTACCGCTTCCAGTCTCACTCGGTAACTCTATCTCTCTCTCCTAATCCCACTTACGCACTTTATTTCATTGTCCTTCCCTTATACATTCTCCTTCACTCTCTATCTTGCACAGTCTACATCCCAATCTCTCTCTCTCTCTCCAAAAAACTTTTCCACAAATTCTTCTTCACCTTCCTTTGCCAAGGAACATGAATTCTTGGGTTAGTTTTGGAGCTTCACGGCAACGCTAGGATAACAGTATGGCGTTTGGGACAAATGGAGTTGTTCATGGACACAGTGGGTACGAGAACACTGACCGTTACTGGGGGTAGCTGTTGAGGTGGCGCCATACGCTGTAGCTGGGGCTAAAGAGTGGGGGTGGTACAGCAGGCTATTCCACAAAAAACAGATTGTGTGGCACCACTGTCTTTTACTCCGGGAACAGAGTGGTGATGGAGAAAGATGTCAAGGGGATTAACTGGGGAGGAGTTCACAGATCAGTCTTCAGAATAGGGAGTCTGCAAGTGGAGTGCGCATGATGGTGGGGAATTGTGCAGGGCGTGAGCGTGACATTGCAGGTGTGTGTGGTGGAGTGCGCGTAACGGTTTGGGAATGTGCAGAAAAATGAGCGTAATGGTGGGGGCTGGTCATTTGTTTTACAGCAGGAACACCGGGCGCGAGGATAGTGAGCTGCCAGCAAAGAATGTGATTTCTTTAAATATTTACGTCGAGCAATAGGGTCTTCCATTTGTAACAGCAGTGAGTGAGAACCACGGGGCTGCCGGGGAAGTAAATGAAAACTTTAATACTAACCTCGTGAATAGGAGGAGTGCATGGCGAGCAAAAGTGGACAAGAGAATGCCGATTACGTGAAGTAATATATTTTGGGGGTTGCATTTCCCGAAACGCTAATAAGGTAGTGTCCCCCACTCATCCTGCTCTTTTAACATGATAAATCAATTATCTGTGCGCCATATTGCCAAGTTGTTTTTTTTTGCCAATAGTGTCTTTCGAAATTTGGAACGGTTGTGTTGGAGTTTAGGGCAGTTGACTGCTCCTACTGTCGAATGTGAGAGGTAAGCGTCAACTCTAGTGCCCTGCTGACTTCATCTGCTGGAAGTACACCCAGTTTTAGCTCCTCGAAAACCACGTTCAGGATTTGTAGCTGGAGCTGTATGAGCTTTGGTTCAATCAGGAGGGTCAGAGGGTAGTTGAGAGAAGTTACATGGAGGTACTTACAACTCCGGTTCAGGAGGAAGTTAGATAGTTCACACTTATGGGATGGAAAATGATCAGGCAGCCAGTGCAGGGATCCCCTGTGGCCGTTCCCTCAATAACAAGTATACCCTTTTAGATATTGCTGGGGGGACGAAGTCCCGGGGACAAGTCATAAGGAATAGATCTCGGGCACAGAGTCTCTCCGTGTAGCTCAGAAGGGGAGGGTGCAGAGGAGCAGAGCGTTCGTCATTGGTGATTCCAGAGTGAGGGGGACAGATAGGAATCTCCAGGTGAACGACAGAGACTCATAGTTGCTGTGTTGCTGCACTGGTTCTAGGGTTTGCGATGTCTCGGATCGTGTATTCGGAATCATTAATGGGAAGGAGGAGCACTCCTAGTATTTGTCCATGTAGACATCAATGGCTCAAGTCGGAAAATTAATGGCGTTTCAAGACAGAAATTCAGGAAGCTGGGGCGACAGCTCAGACCTCGAATATACAAAGTTTTTATTTCTTTTTTTACACATGCCACGTGCTAGTGAGGCGAGAAACGGGGAGAGAGACGAGTTAAACCCCTGGCTAACGAAGGCGCAGGAGGAAGGCTTTCATATGCTTGCATAATTGGGGGACGTTTTCTGAACGAGGGACTTCTACAAATGGGATTGTCTGCACCTGAACAAGAGTAGTACAAATATCTTTTGTGGAAAATTTACTAATGATCCTCAGGAGAAATTAAACTAATTCAAATGGGGGGGGGGGGGGGGGTGGAAACCTAAACTGTTATTTCAGTGTCCACGAGGTTGAGAGTAGTGCAGTCATGAATGAGTTTTGAAGGTCACAGGAGTGTACGGGTAGGCAGGAAAGTGGCTTGAAGTGTGTCTACGTCAACGCCTAGAACGTTCAGATGAAGATGCGTGAACTTGCAGCATGGGTTCCTACACAGAACTCAGATCTTTAGGCCATTTCGGAGACATGGATAGGAAACGGACCGTAGTGGTTGTTGCATGTTCCTGGATTTCACTAAGATGAGGAACGATTGTAAAAGTGAGTGTGGTGTGGAATTGTGAATCAAGGACAATACTGCAGTGGTTGAGAGGACACTTGAGCACTCGCCTACTGGGGTTAGAAACATGAAAGGAGAAGTCATCCTGTTGGGAGTTTTCAAAGGGTCTCCGAATATTTCCAGAGACCTCGAGTAAAGGATAGCAAACATGATTCTGCAGAGGAGCGAAAGTAACTGTTTACTTGTTATGGGAGACTTCAACTTTCCCAATATTGAGTGGATACGATGAAGGGTCAATATAAAGCCTAGTTTTATAAAGCCTATTTTATCAATATATAACAGGTTATGTAAAACTAGCCTGGGTTTCTCAATATCGTTTTCTAACCCACACAAACTGTGGGCGACCGTCTTGTGCGACAGAATGATGTTTTTTGTTACTGTGGAACAGATATTTGGAGCAAGCAGACTCCACCTGCACCTGTGCAGGAGGTTTGAGGAGCTGAATAAAACAGAAACATTCGACTGAGTAGCAAGTGTGGCTCAGAAGACACTTGTCACTGCTCCACCAGACACTATGACCATGTCTGATCTGACTGCGGTCTCCGAAGCACGTTTTTGTATGTATACAACTTTCCTAAATTCACTTGGCTGTCAAATGTTGAACAAATATAACTTTGATCAAATGCAAATAGCCAGACACCACAAAACTCTGAGAAAGTGAATTCCCACTTGAACCGCCCTTTCAGAAAGTCTTGTTAGTGTCCCGTCCAATATCGCAGTGTCACCAATGCCTTTTTCTTCCCCACTCCTCCACTGGTTTCAACAAATTTTAAATGTATCCATTTGAGTGATATGCAGAACGACACAAATAGCAGACTGGAGCATTTTCTACAAAAACGCACGACAAACAAATTCGGAAGAAATAGTAAATTTGCAAATTATTCCCAATGTTATTCTGCCTTTAAAATAATTCTGCCCACTTAAGTTTCTGGAAATAAGCTACGCAGAACAGTTGCATTTGGATGAATCCCTTTGCTTCAAATAGTGGAACGATGCCAATGAATCCTCATGAGGAATCCTCCACGAATGGTAAAGATGACTCACGGATTTTCTGTTGTCAGGCGGAAGCAAGTAAGAGAGAGGGAGCAATCGGCTGCTGATTCTCAGGTGGGTAATATTTTTACCCCTCTCTGTGTGGAAGCATGCAATAATGCCAACTGAACATCAAACTGCACCGTGTGCACTCCCTTTCAACATTGCCTGGAACGTATGATTATGGACTATATGCAGGTGCATCATTGTTGTTATCGTACACAGCGCCATTCATAAGCTAAATATGTCCCTGCTTTATAATTATATTACATGTTTATTTGCGTCCGTGAAATTTAAAAAAATGATTTGGAATCTTACTATTGTGCGTTAGGATCAATAAATCTTATTCATAACATTTATTCTCTAGCTTACGTTTCCTTAACAGAAGAAAACATGTATCAAGCTGTTACACATTTCTGAATGTCGTATTTCCATAAGATTTCTCATGTGAGATCTTAACTGACAACCTTCCATAACAAATGGCCTTCATTGCAGGAATAAGGAAAGGGAAAAATTTTGAAAATTTTCGAGAAGGATTATATCTTTTCGATGACTTTAAGGAATCAAAACTGCACACGATGTATCAGCTGTGGTCGCAGCAATGCCCTGTACAGATGCAGTGAAACAGTTCACATTAAGCCGGGCACACATTGCCAAAAGCAGCAACATTTCATTTACCTTCCAAACCACACGCTGCATTTACAGACTAATCTCAAATAATTCATGGAGCAGGAACATGGAAATCGCAGGGCCCTGCAATCTTCCTTCATAGTAGAAATAATGAAATTGCAACTCAACAGCTTTGAAGGATCCCTCCAGAATTAACTAATTCTAATCTTATTACGGATGTGTTCAACCATAAAAAGAACAGATCTACTTATTCAGCAGCAATCAACAGTTTTTTGAAACTATTCTGAACAGTAATACGTTTTTAGAAATATTATTTAAATAATCACGGAGACAGATTTCAACATGATTGTGAAACATTAAAGAGATGCCAGATATATCTTGCCAAAAAAAATCTTCCAGAAGAAGGCTTGCTGACGCAATGTTGACTTCTCCACCTCTTAATTTTGCCTGTCCTGTTTCGTACTTCCAGCCTCCTACAAGTCTACTTTGGATTCCAGCATCTGCATTATTTGTCTCCAGCTAAAAGAAGTTACCAATCGAAACATTTGTTAATATTATTATTAATATTACGAGCTTTTTTGTAAATAGCAGAATCACTTGTTTTTGTCTGTATGAAGGGCAAATGGAATTTGATAAGACATGGCCTGTAAATGGAGAGTAAAATTCAAGGAGTCACTCGAAATAAAACTTGATGGAATTGAACAAAAAGAGTACAGCCATTTCCTTTGGAATGCAGCGTAGAAACACCTAAAGGCCGAGAGGTTACAAAAATCGTTTATATCTGAAATAACGAAGAACCAACGGCTGTCCATCGAAGTATCCGTCAATAATCAGGTATTTCACAAGATTGCTCCCATAGAAGGAAAGGGGGCGGTCTCGTTAGCACGTTGTGTACCAGCATTGTAACGCAAAATGTATAAAAATACTGTCTTTTTACTGTAAAATCTGAGTATATCATTGATTGCTCTTCTGATCTGACTTGAAGATTAAGAAAACCACTATGCTTTCACGTCAAACCCAGATTCGAGGAAGATCCTTTAGTTCTGTCCCTGCATTAAAAGATTTTTGATTGAATAATAGGCCACTCCGTGCCGGTATTATGTGTGCCTACAGACTCTTTGTCACTGGTCAGTGAAATCTAACCAGTACACAAGCATTTTATAGAACAGAGGGTGAAATGAAAACTTAGATAGGGGCATACACGACATAGAGCAGTCATTAGACAAGATCAACGTTAGCATGATCAGCATCATTTGAAGTTAGAGGATCGATTCAACAGCCTAAAATTGACAGGAAAGATGCTTCTTGTGAAACTGATGGTGAGTGTGTTCATGTGTTCTATTGTTTGCCTGAAGGAAGCCGTTGTAGGAGATTATTACTGGGGTGGGAGTGGTCTCTGTTAATGCTGGCAGCCTTTCTGTGGCAGCGAACCATTACAATGGAATCCACGGATGGAAGGTTCACTTTCGTGATGGTCTGAGTTTAGTTGTTAGAGAGATTATTCTCATTGCACCACGTCACAAAGCCCTCTAACTCACTTTTGTATTTTGGCCCGTTGTTGTTTGGTATCTGTTCTCCTGTGGCGCTATCATCAGCCGAACTGTGGATGGTGTTCGTTCGGAATTTGACATCACAGCTGTAGGTGCACTGGGAGTACAATCGCGGGCTGGGGGCACCGCTGTAGGTGTACAGGGAGCACACGAAGGAGCTGACAACACAGCCGTGGCTGAACACGTAATAGAGTTAGTGGGCTGAGGACATAGCCGTGGGTGTACAGGGAATACAGTAGAGGGCTAAGGACACAACTGTGGGTGTAAAGGGAACACAGTTTGGGCCTGAAGGTACAGCCGTGACAGTACAGGGAGTACTGCAGCGGTCTGAAGACACAGCCGTGGGTGTACAAGGATTACAGTAGGGCAATGAGGACACAGCCGTGGATGCATAGTGAGTACAGTAGGTGGCTGAGGGCAGAGCCTCAGGTGTGCAGTGAGTACTGTCAGGGGCTGGAAACACAACCATGCGTGTACAGGGAGTACAGTAGAGGGCTGCGGACACAACCGGGGGTTTACAGTGAGTAATGTAGGAGGCTGAGCACACAGCCGATTGTTTACAGAGAGAATGATAGGAACCTGAGGACACAGCCATGGATGTACATGGTGTACAGTAGAGGGCGGAGGACACAGCCATCAGTGCACAAAGGCTTCTGTAGGCGTTTGAGAGCACCGCTATGGGTGTACAGTTAGTACAGTAGGGTGTGAGGGCCCAGCCGTAGGTATACAGGGTGTACACTAGGGGGCTGAGGATATAGCTATGTGTGCAAGGGAGTATAGTAGGGGGTTGCAGACATAGCCATGGGTATACAGCGAATACAGGAGGGGGCTGTGGATCCATCCTTCAGGAGCTCCAGTGTTGAGAGTAATTGTGGAGAAAGTGCTGTTGCCTATCTTCACTATTGCGATCTGTGAGACAGAAAGCTGAAAAATCCCAGTTGCAGGGAGCGGAGCCGAGACAAATCTCAAATCTTACTGAGTTTTGAAATCAGTCTTGAGGGTATAATGGTGTTGAAGGCGCAGCTTTATATGATTAGCAGGAGGCCAACTTAGGTGTCCTTGTTTTCCAAATGTTCAGGGTTGAGTACAAGTTAGGGACATGCTGTCCGCTGTGAACCCGTTGTGTTGGTGGGCACATTGTGGGAGATTGTGACAGCCTGAAAGACTGAAGTTGAATTGGTCTATAAGCAGCCTTTCGAAACACTTCATGATTTTGGAGTTCAGAGCCACTAGGCGGTAATTCTGAAGGCACATTGCATGTGTTTTCTCACTTACGGGGATGATGGTGATCTACTTGAACCAGGTTAGGACTTAGACTAGTTGGAGGGAGAAGGTGAAGATGTTTGTGAGTATGTCCGCGAACTGGTCTGCACTGGATCTGAGTGCTCAACCGGTAACACTTTCCAGACCCATCGTTTTCCCTGGAATGACTCCCAGGAAGAGTGATCTGACATTTGCCAGTCAAGGGGATATGAAACCATCTTGTTTCAGTCTAACCTGCAGGCGAACATATTTTCCCCATTTCCTTGTTGGTTTTCAGCACCCGGATGTTCGGGGAACCGACGATGCGATTGTACAGCTTCAGGACGTGAGCGAATCATGTCTCGACAAACTCAGCCTTCACGAGAATAGGACATCATGAGGTCAGAGTTCATGCAAGGACAAGTTATTAGGATTGTGTCCCAGTTGGTCCATGCCTTCTCAGGATTGTGCATTTAGGGGTCCAGGCCGTATCACGGTCGGTGTCTTTGAAAATCCAGGATTTGTCAGGGGTTTGACTCTGTCGTCAGGGATTTCTCAGAGGTGTGTGTCTGTGGGTCCCTGCCTTATCAGGGTTGTGGCTCTTTCGTTCCAGGGTTTATCAGGGCTGTGTATCTGTGTTAACGGGCCTCTTACGTTTTGTGATGCTGTGGATCCTGCCCTTTTCATGATTATGTCTCTCTAGGTCCCTGCTTCACAAGGTAATGTCTCTGTCTGGCACGGCAGACTCAGGGTTATCTCAGTAGGTCCCAACCTCGTCAGGGTTGTGTCTTTGGGCGTCCTGACTTTCTCAGGATTGTGCCTTTATGTATGAGTGCTTTCTTGTGATTGTGTCTCTGTGAGTCGGGGCCATGTTAGGGCTGATTCGCTGTCGATCTTGGTCCTTGTATGGTTCTGTATCTGTGGGTACTGGCATTCTCACAGATGTGCCTCTGTGGTTTTGGACCTTCGCAAAATTGTTTCTCTGTGGTTCCAGGGCTTCACAGGGGGTGTGCGTCTGTGTGTCCTTGCCTTCTCAGGCGTGTGCCTCTGTGTGTTCGGGCTGTGGCAGGGTTGTGACTCTGTGTGTCAAGGCCTTCTCAGGGTTTTAGCTCTCGAGGATCAGGGTTCTGTCTACAGTCTCGGTCTTTTCCGAGTTATATCTGTGTGTGTCAACGCACTCTCAGTGTTGTGTGACTGTTGGTAAACGCCTACTCAGGGCTTTGTCTCTGTGGGTCCTGGCCTTCTCAGCATTGTGTCTTTGTGGATCCAGCACTTTTCACACTTTCCAACACAGAGAGATCCCCAAACATACATTACAACCACACACACATGCCCCTCTCACACATCTCCCCACACTATCACAAAGCTCTCCCACGATCACACAGGCCTCCCCAAGCACACAGCCGCCTCATACACAGCTCACTCTACGCAGAGCCCTCCCACACAGACACATCCCCCACACACAAAAAGCACCCACACACACAAATGCCCCACACTCCCATATAAACAGCCACAAACAACCTCGCCCGCTCACTCAGCTCTGCCGCACAAACACAATCCCCATTACACAGACCTTCGCACACTCAGGCAATCCCAACACAGACACAGACACCTCACACACACAGACGTCTATACAGAGCCCAAAAGCACGTCTCCCCACAGATAGCTCCTGCATACATAGTCCCTCTACACATAGCCACCCACAAACACCGAACTCCCAACACTCAACCCCACACATAACACCCACGAAACACACGCATACCCCTGCTCACACACTGCGCCGTCACAAACTCAGCTCTCCAATACATTCAGACATAGCTCTCCCATACACGCATACACGCACTCACACACACAGCCAAACCCAACAACACACACCCTGCCCCTGCTGACACCACACAACAATAACATCACCTCACACAAACATAGCCCCATCAGAGATAACCATGGCCACAGACACATGATCCCCCACACACAGACCACACTCACACACAGCCAAATTCCACACATACATAGACCCCCACGTACGCTGACCCCTCCACACAAGCACTCAACAGCCCCCACTACACACAGGGACTTCCCACTCCAAGCTCCAAAACATAGCAACGACTCATACACTCAATTCCCCACAAAAACGCATCTCTCCCACTATCAAGCAGACTCCCCCCACACAGACCCCTCAGACACACAGCTCCCCCACACACAGCCTCTTACACACATTCCCCACATACACACAAAAATCCCACCACTCACAGACAACTCACACACATAGCCCACATACACATCGCACTCCCACGCACAGAACCCCTCAAACACACAGTACCAACCACACGCACACATCGACAGCCGTCCCACCCACACACAGAAGACACCTGCCATGCTCACACAGCACCCCCAAATACACAGACAGTCCACCACAAAAGAACAGCCCTACCACTATCACGCAGCCTTTCGCACATACACAGCTCCATCGCACACAGAGCCCCGTGCCCACCGCTCCACGCACACACATAGTCCTTATACTCATGCACAACCTTCCTACACACAGAGACACACCCACACACAAAGCAGAATCCAACTATACAGCCCACCACACATACTGCCCACAACAGACACCACCCGACACGAAAACAGTCCCCCACACAGAACCACCCACACAGACACAGTCCCCCATACCCATCTGTTCGCAAACTCAGCGCACCCCCACACACACATAGACTCCAACACACGCCGAACACCACACACAAGAGCCACAACACAGAGCTCCCACACAGAGAGCCTGCTTACATGCACCCACAAACGCACAAAACCGCCGTGCATTCACATCTATCCAATCATACACACAACCCCAAAATATGCATAGCACTCCCCCAAACACAGTCCCCCACCGACAGCCCATCCACTCAGAGACAGCGCCCGACTCAGGCGCACACATTGCCAACTCACGCAGCCCTCTAATCGCATACACATAGACCACATTCACAGCCCCCACCCACACACAGTTCCTGCAAATATATACCCGACCCACACATGCAATCTCCAGCTCACACACAGATCAGCCATACAGACAGACGCCCACATATACACAGCACCCCCTCATTCATAGAGCACCTCCACACACGCTCCCCACCAAAGCCTTACCTCCAGGTGCAATAGACTCCCCACACACAGAGCTTAGCCACACAAAGCTACCCTATATATTCTCCTCCACACACAGCCTCCCCCCACACACTAGCAGTCACCACACACTAGGCTACCCCAAACACTGAACACCGGATGCACACCACTCCCCACACACAGACCGACACAGAGCCGATACAGACCGCAGAGCCCACCTCCCTCGTGATGCAGCCCCACTCCTACATACACAGCCCCCATGCACACGGAACCCCATACTCGCAGACACCCCAACACACAGCACCATCATTCACACAGCAACACCAAATACATACAGCAAACCGACCACACGGAGCCCTGACCACATACAGACCCAACCATCAAAGACAGCACGCCCCACGCACTCAGAAACCCGCTCACTCGCAGCCACCCAATGGCATAGACACCCTAAACCGCACACAGCATTCCTGCATACATTCAGCCCCAAGACTCACAGCACCATACTGCTCACACCCCCTGCACACACAGCCTCCCCCCACGCTCACATACTCCCCACACACCAGAACACCAAATACACAGAAAATTCCGCATACATCGTCCTCCACACACTGTACCCCCACAAAACGCCGCGCAGGCACTGAGTCCTCACATACGCAGCCTCTCCCCACACACTAGCAGTCTCCATACACGAGGCTACCCCCACAGCCCGCCAAACACATAGTCACTCCACAAAGCACTCCACACACAATCATCCAAACCCACACATACACCCATGCCAACATGCGCAGCCGTCCCACAATCATAGCGCCACATATATCAAATCCCCACACGCACACACAGCCCCAATACACAGATATCTCGCACTCATAGCCCCGATGCGGTCAGCACCCCCAAGCAGCTCCTCCACTCACTCAGTGCTCCAGACACACATACAGCCACCTCCCCACACATAGAGACACCTACACACACGTCACACCCCCTACGCACAATCCTCTCGCATCCACAGCGCCCTCCACACACAGCGTAACTGCACACACAGCCATAGCAGACAAAAAGACATTTCCTGCGTACCCCCCAGGTCTTAGATCACACACACCCCAGCTGCAGCTTTACACTGCTCCCCAATGCAAACAGACACCCACACACAGTGACCCTCACACACTGACGCCCCCACTCAGCCACCCGCCACAGAAACGCAGTCCTCACACACAGAGCCCCCACGACACAGCCAGCACACACACTCACAGACACCCCCACACAGACACCCCCCACCAATACCAAACATCCCCAAACGCTTAGCATATCCCCTCCACACACAGACACTCCCACAAGCACGGAATTCCCCCACACATATCACTACATACACTCAGCCTCCTTTACACAAAATGCATACACCCGCATTCTCAACCCCTTCACACACACGATCCCCCAAATACATCCCACCCACGCAGTTTCAGATGCCCACACATGCAGACCCCGTCACACAGCCCCTCACCCACATTGACACCGCCCCCACACACAGACCCCCCAACAAATTGGCAGCCCCTCACACATGCAGACTCTCAAACACCGAGATCCCCACACAAAGCACTTCGCACACAGCAACGCTCACACATTTAGCAATCCCAACACACGCTGCTCACCAAAAACACCCACAGAGCCCATACATACACCTGCCCCCACACACATATACCCACTATAGACAAGTGTTCCCCAAATAACCCCGGTATCACACAGCCCTCCCCACACACACAGCGCCGTCACACACACAACACGCCTCACACACAACCACCCCACACAGGCATAGCCCCTCACATGTACACAGAACCCCCAGACATCTGAACCTCACATACGGAGCGTCCCACACAGGAACAGATTCCACACACATAGCCCACCGCATCCACACACAGCCCTCTATCCACACAGCGTTCTGCCACACATAGAACACCCATGCACACTTCCAATCTGCACACGGAGGGCCCCGCACACACAAAGCGCCCCCACACGCAAACACTCACAACCAACAGGGCCCCAACTATCGCCCACCACACACAGAGCCCCAGCAAAAACAGCCACTACCCCTAAACATTCACTAGCTCAAGCACGCCCTTCGCACTCTCAGCTCATCCCCATTCACACATGTAACCCCCCCCCGTTAACACAGACCCCCACGCAGAGCCGCAATACATAGACCCCATTCACAGAACCCCAACACACAGCTACCTACACACAAAGCTCCCCACAAATAGCTCTCCACTCACACACAGAGCTGCCTCACACACACACAGCCCCGATTACATAGCCCGTGCCACACACAGCAGACCTATACACAGCCCCTCCACACAATACAAACCGCACAAAGACAACACCCCACACACAATACAACCTATTCACCCAGACCCCCACATACACTGTTCACACACATACAAAGCCCCACATACATTGCCCTCTCCACACATAGACCCCGATTATAAGGCCCTCTCCATACACACAGCCCACACACACACACACACACACACATTCCCCTTCCACACACACAGTCGCGCTAACACACCGAGCCCACAAACACACAGTACCACTCACACACAACACAGCCCGCCTGCACACACAGAGTCGGTTTTCCAGCACATATCACCCCCGACATACACCCACACAGGTCCATCCAAAAACACGGCCTTCCCACTATCACACAGCCATCCCAACATACCCAACGCCCCCATACACAGAGCTCCCCACACATGCAAAGCTCCTCACTCGCACAGCGTGCGCGCGCGCGCACACACATATACAGCCTTCCCTAAACGCACTATCCCCCACAAAAACTACCCACAGACAGACACACACACGCCCCGCCAAACGCAGTCACACACACACACACACAGCCTTTCGCACACGCAGCCCACTGCCACGGCCATATAGACTACCCATGAAAGAGCCCCAACACACAGCAGCACACGCATGCATCACTTTGACAATAATCGTGCAAACATGCGCTCCTACATTTTGGTTAAGTCTGATGTACTCCTGCCACCAAAAGCCTCCACTTTTCATTCAAGTCCCGACGATTGGTTGGCTAGTATAGCCCCAAGATTACTGACAAAGGTTTGCAATGTTCCCTTGACGGGAAGATTGTCCTGTTTACTGAACAGTACGCGAGCATAAGCAGCACAGCTCTCAATGCTGGGCTATAATCTTGTCCCACTTTACAGTGTCTAGTCTGGCACTGTAAGGTAAATTCAGAATTTGATGTTTAAAATCATTTTGGCTGCTTTGGCAATGTCTTTATTTCTCATTTTTATGATTTGCATCCTCCAAGATCTCACCACTACAATTAATCTCACTTCCTGTCCTATTTCCCAAGTTTCCACATGTTCTCAGTTAATTACTTGTCTCATTTTCTGTTTCATGCGTGATACAGCATGGAAATAAACTTCAGTTCCAAACAGTCCATGACGATGAGATATTCTAAATTAACCTCGTCCTATTTTCCAGCACTTGGGCTCATATTCATCTCAACCATTCGTATTCATGTGAAGATCCAGATGCATTTTAAATGATGTAATTGTACCAGCCTCCATCACTTCCTTTGGCAGCTTATTCCATCCTCTGTGTGGTAATTTGCCACTGATGACCCATTTCATTCTTTCCCCCTCACTCTAAACGTATGCCCTCTAGTTCTGTATTCCCCCAACCCAGCGAATAGATCTAGTTTATTCACTCTTTTCCTGCCCCTTATGATTTTATAAACGTCTTTAAGGTCACCTGTCAACCTCCGGCACTATAGGGAAAGGAATGATCCCCTATTCAGGCTTTCTCTCCATCTCAATCCTCCAACGCTGTCAACATTCTTAGAAATCATTTTCTGAACTCTTCCAAATTTCAAAACATCCTTCCGACAGGAAGGAGACCAGAATCTTCCAAAAGTGACCTAACCCATGTCCCGTAGAACCACAACATGACCTCCTAAATCTGTGCTCTGAATTATAAAGGAAAGCATATCAAATGGCATCTTCACTCTTCAAATCTTCCCGTAACAGTACTTTCAATTAACTATGACCCTGCAATCTATGGTCACATAATTCAGCAACACTCCCCAGCACCTTACATTACAGTGCATACGTCCTGACCTGATTTGTCTTTCCAAAGTGCAGCACCTCATATGTACCTGAATGAATAGGCATCCGTGACTCCTTGGACCGTTGGCACATCTGATCAAGATACCGTTGTACTCTGAGGTAAGCTTCTTCGTTGCCCTCTACCCCTCCAACTTTGGTTCATCTGCAAACATACTAGCTTTACCACCGATTGTCGCATCCATTTATATAATTGAAAAAATTAGTGCACCCAGCACCGATCCTTGTGGCACATCACTGGCTATAGGCCTCCAGTCAGAAAGGCAAGCCTCCACCACCATCCACTGTCTTTTACCTTAGAGTGAATTCTGTATCCAAATGGCCAATTCTCCCTGTCCCCATAGGTTTTAACCTTGCTCACCAGTCTCCCGTGAAGAACTGTGTTCAATACCTTACTGACATCCATAAGGACAACTACTGCTGTGTGTGTGTGTGTGTGTGTAATCAACCACACCGCCCCGTGGCCCAACATTTCAACTCCCCCTCCCACTCTGCCGAGGATATGGAGGTACTGGGCCTCCTTCGCCGCCGCTCCCTCATCACCAGACGACTGGAGGAAGAACGCATCATCTTCCGCCTCGGAACAATTCAACCCCAGGGCATCAATGTGGACTTCAACAGTTTCCTCATTTCCCCTTCCCCCACCTCACCCGAGTTCCAAACTTCCAGCTCAGCACTGTCCTCATGACTTGTCCGGACTTGTCCTACCTGCCTATCTCCTTTTCCACCTATCCACTCCACTCTCTTCTCCCTGATCTATCACCTTCATCCCCTCCCCCACTCACCCATTGTAATCTATGCTACTTTCTCCCCACGCCCACCCTCCCCTAGCTTATCTCTCCACGCTTCAGGCTCTCTGCCTTTATTCCTGATGAAGGGCTTTTGCCCGAAACGTCGATTTCGAAGCTCCTTGGATCCGGCCTGAACTGCTGTGCTCTTCCAGCACCACTAATCTAGAATCTGGTTTTACAGCATCTGCAGTCATTGTTGTTACCCTGTAAAGAGATCTGCTGTATTCACCTGGGGTTTAGAGAGACGAACGTCTGAAACTACATTTAATTGGGGAGCAGTGTGCTTCGGGACGCTGATTGAACAAGGAAGCGAGCACAGAGTGGTGTCACCTTCTTCAACACGATCTACAACTTCACACTATGGGGAGGACGGTGCTGCCAGTGTCTGTTAGGAGCACAGTTTCATTCATCTTTAATGATCCAGAACTTTCCAGGCAGGGGTGGATGACATATCCAACATCTTCCAGTATGTCAACATCAATGTCACCATTCAGTCACGAATGATATATTTGATGGATGAGGTAATTGAAATGTTAACGAGCTAACGAGTGTATCTTTGTTTCACAGTACAGATGGTTTATATAACTCTGCATGGTCCCCAGGTCAATGGGGAGACGTTGAGGAACTGAGGACCGCTCACTCCATTAACGTTTCAGTGTGATTCATGGACAACACATCATGTTGGTGAATCCTCGCAGTCCTGGTCGCTTCCATAGCCTCTTCATTCAGAAGCAGTCAATTATTCCCACTATGTTCAAGTCTCCATGGAAAAAGAAAGGGTGGCCTCTCCGATGAAGGCCGTCCCCCGATACATGGCACAACTCACCATCCCCTCACCTCTCCCCATCATCAACCAAACATATCAACATATCCCGTGTGTAGTGAGAGTGAAGGGGCAACTGGGAACATAAGGAAACAGACCATCAGGGAGATGGAGCAACACTTTTGATGTCTGAAAAGGTCATAGTGAAGCCTCCAGTGCACATTGTATCACTTAGCTCTGTTTTCACTCTCCGTTTCAGAAGCATACATACCGTCATTCTTCCTGAAAAAGAAGACAGCTTATGCATCACATTATACTCCACTTGCCAATCTATTATCCAGTGACTTTCGATGTACATATCCATTTGCAAACACTTCAGGCTATCTTGATAGTTTAATGTCTTGCGTATCTGAGTGTCATCACAAAATGTAGTAACAGTGCATCTATTCCATCTATTGATATAGATTGGAAATAGCGGAAGACCCTCCACTGGTTACATTCTGTCGAACTGATTAAGACGCCTTCATCTCGAGTGTCTGCTTCTGTTTGATAACTAGCAGTCCCCCATTCCTATTTAGCACATTCGAAAGACTGATTAAGAAAGAGGAGCAACAGTCAACAATTCAGCTCTTCGAGCCTGCTTCAACATTTAACGCAATCATGGCTGATTTCATCACGACCTCAGCACCACGTGCTTGCTCTCTATATCGCTTAATTCACTCAATCTCCCAACTTCCACTGCAATCTGTGGCAGTGAATAACAAATATTCACAACACTTTGAGAGAAATAAGCGCCCCTCACACCAGTTTTAAATCTGTTCTGCCTTATACTAAAACTACGATATCTTGTTCTACTTTGCCGTACATGTGGAAACGTCCACTCGACATCTGAATTATCAATCACCATTAATATCTTACAGACCTCTTTGAGAAATCCTCTCACTATTTAAAACTCCAGAGAGTATAGGCCTGAACTGGTCAACGTCACGCCAAAAAGACAAACTTCTGATCTCTGGAATAAATCTAATGAACCTCGTTTGAATTGCCTCCAATGCAAATACATCATTCTTCAATTCAGGGCACCGGAACCGTAATCCATTTGCAGTCTTACCAACACCTTGCTTAGTAGCAACACCAGTTCCTACATTTATACGGTAACCTTCTACAAATAAACAAGGAAATTGAAATTCCCATTTTCATTACATGATGTATCCAAATATAAGTTTCCTGCGATATTCCCAGCACACCGAGGTCCGCCTGTACCGAAGCACTCTGACGTTTGTCTCCATTTAAACAATGATTTGCCTTTCCATGCTGGCCAAATTGACTAACTCCATATTTGTCCACGTCAAGTTCCATTGCCAAGTGTTGGCCCATTCACCCAAATTATCTATATCCGTTTGTAAATTTATTACATTTTCTTTGCAAAGCAATTTCCCACCGATGGCAGTGTCAGCTGAAAATTTATGTGCAGTATTGTCTATTCCGTCAAATGACTAATAACGTAGATTAGAAATAGGTGAGCTGAAAATGTGTTGCTGGAAAAGCGCAGCAGGTCAGGCAGCATCCAGGGAACCGGAGAATCGAACAGGAGATTCCTCATTCCTGAAGAAGGGCTTATGCCCGAAACGTCGATTCTCCTGTTCCCTGGATGCTGCCTGACCTGCTGCGCTTTTCCAGCAACACATTTTCAGCTCTGATCTCCAGCATCTGCAGACCTCACTTTCTCCTCAAAGATTTCAACCTACTGCGAATCCTCTTACAAGGATGCCTTCCTTGAAGAAGCTCTCTTCCTCCCTCTACAAACATTTCAGTGAGTCCCTCTCTCAGTGCACCCCCCAGGTCATCTCCTCTGCACAGAAGCTCTTCAGCCACATTCTCAAACAGACTCGCTAGCACAGCCATATCTCCTTCCTCAGCACCTGCCTACGGAACCGACTTATCCCGCACGGACTTTCCTCATTCCTGAAGAAGGGTTTATGCCCAAAACGTCGATTCTCCTGTTCCCTGGATGCTGCCTGACCTGCTGCGCTTTTCCAGCAACACATTTTCAGCTCTGATCTCCAGCATGTGCAGACCTCACTTTCTCCTAGAAATAGGTGAGGCCTGAAAAGTGAAATCTATTGCACTGCACAAATTGCATTTTGCCAACAGAAAATGACCCATTTATTATTTCGGAATGCCTTTTGTCGATTCAAGAATTCTCTATCCAAGTTTATCAATACATCATAAACCCTCTGAGCCTACTACTTCATCTTTGCGAAGAGCCATAACCAATGCTTTCTTGGAGACCAGTTACATTACATCTCCAGCATTCGCATTATCTGCTTGGTTTGTCCCATATTTAATTCGCTTAAATTAACATTTCAAAGATGATTTATCTTTTGTATAGGTCCTGTGTGGAGTTTCTACTCTCGCTCCATGTCGGCGTGAGGTTCCTTTGGGTGTACTGGTTTCTTCTCACAACACAAAGATGTGCAGGTGAGCTGAATTCGCAATGTTACGTTGCCCATCATTTTCAGGGATGTATCGGTTACGTGCATTAGTCAGATGTAAATGTAGAGTAGTAGCTTCAGGGAAATGGTCTGCGTGGGATTCTTTTCAGAGCGACGTTGTGGCGTTGTTGTGCTGAAGAGCTTGTTTCCACAACGTAGGGAACCTCTTCTCAAAACATATTGACTTTGATAAATTGTTGTTTCCTTTTTTTAATGAAAGCTACAAGGTGTACAAATCTTTATTCAGTTCCCACCAGCAGGAAGAAAAGAAACACCCAAGTGGCCAGTGACAACCAGTGCCCTTCTAAGAGGCCAAGGGTGCGTAACCGAACAGCGAGGGATTAAATCAAAGCAGAGTCGGAGGGGGAGACAATACACTCCACTCCCTGCGGGGCCCACCTCTCCCTAAACACATCGAGGTTGTTGGTGGACACAGCGTACTCCATCTCCAGAGACACCCTGGCTCTGACATAACTACAGAAGAGTGGCAGGCAGTCAGCCCTAACGACCCCTTCCACGAGCCGCTGCCTGGTCCTGTTTATGGCCAGTTTGGCCAGGCCGAGGAGTGGGTTGCAGTTTAATTCTGCAAGTGTCCTGTTGTTAATTCCTGTATAATGAATTCTAACAATTATCTTAAATTACAACAATTGTTTCATTGTATTTTATTCCAAAGTGATTATGATCATTCTAAGTTCTTCAATTTTGTTAACCTTTATGTTTTCTTTTAATTCCTGTTTAACGGGAATAAGGCTCGATTGCTGAATAGGAAGCATGAGTGGCTGAGTGGACTCATCATCCTTTTAGTGGACAAAATTGATGGGCTGACGTCTTTATAGTTTTTTGCACATTTTCCCTTCGATGGTTACAATGTTCTCCTCCTGGTGATGATGCACCAGAGGCTTGAGTGCTTATGGAATATTCCTGTTGTTATGCAATGTTTCGAGGAGCAGAGCGGTCTCCTTGTGTTCGCCGATAAAAGGCTGAAGATACTGAACTGTCTTCTCCTGTGCTTGAGGGAGTAGTTCGTCTTCTCCTGCTCCCATACAACAGACAAGTGAGTGGAACTACCACCTACTTTCTCATAAAAATTCGGCATAATTTGTGCCTTTTTCCAATTCCTATGCTGCAGGCTCGATAGCCGGAATGGTCTCCCCTTATTCCAATTTACCAGTCTCCAGTCTTTCTGTGGCCTCTTCCAGTTCCTGTGTTACAAATTTGAAAAAGCTGAATGGATTGATTCTGTTGCTGTGGAAAAAGATACGAGTGCTGCATGGCCTAATCTGCATCTCATTTTATAAGCTCGACGGCCTGATTGGCCTCCTCTTCTACTGCATATTAGACACTTGGGGGTGAATAACCTCGTCCTGTTCTGATGTAACAGGGTGGAAGGGCTGAATATTCTTCTTCTGTTCCTGCATCTCAGGTTGGAGACGTGTACCGGATTCTTCCATTTATTGTGTACTTGGTGTCTGTTGCTGACTCCCTCTTTTGATCCATGCAAAAATAAGGTCATCTTTCATTCTTGTAATCTCCAATGTTTATTGGATCAACATGATCAAACATTTGACGGAACCATCTCTGAGTCGCTTCCAATATAACAATATTCTTTTTTTCAGCGAGGAGACTATATCTGTACACACGCCTGCAGCTGTGATCTCATTTTGATTGGGAACTGCGGCAGCAACACTTTCCCAACCTACTGTAAGGTTCCCGCCCAGATCCAATCAGTCTCAGCTGGCTGTGGATGCTTAATCACATTTATGGATATGAACATTCTGTGAAATAAGCGTATTGGGCTGATATACAGCCATGAACGAGAATGCTGGAGGCTCCAAATGTTTAATGGCCTACTCCTTCCTGATATTTCCTTGCAGTCTATGGTAAAATTCAATAAGTGCTATCACAAGCTCTCAGATGTTAGGAAGTAGGCCTCTTCAGGGTCGACAGGACGGTGATTCCAATTCCGTTTTCTAATAGTGTGTCTGGTGCCGGGTGTTCTGACCGATTTTTTACTTGATGACGTTGGAGAAATTTGATACAATTGAGTGCCTTGCTTGGGGAAAAGACCTTAGCTATTTATCTTAACCATGCCCCTCATCATTTCGTAAACTTCTATGACTTTAGCCTTCAGTCTCCTGCGCAAAGGGAATAAAATGACAGCTTATCATTATATCAGAAAACCTCGATGCTCCGTCATTGCAAAACGTTGACCTGTTTTCGGTTTATAACATTCTTTCGAAAGCATTGCGACAAGAATTGTAAGCAATACTCCAAACGGGGCTGTAGCATTTCTTGTACAGCCACAATATGATGTCCCAACTCCTATACTCAATGCTTTGACAGATGAAGTTAACCGTGCACATCGCCTTCTGCATTTTCGTGTCTGATTTCGACTCCACTTTGAAGGAACTATGTACCTGCACACTACATCTCTCCGCATGACAACATTCCACAAGGCCATACCGTTAACTTAATGAATCCTGCCCTGGTTTTGTCTAACAAAATGTGACGCCTCACATTAACCTGCATGAAGTTCCATCTGCCAATTATCGGCCCAATGGCCCGGTTGCCCATGATTTCATTTTCCTTTTGAAAGACCTTCTTCACTGTCCAACATACCAGCAAGTTTGGCGTATTCTACAAACTTATATTCCGTACTTCGTGTATTCTCTTCCAAAAAAAAATTTCTAAAAATAACGAACAATAATGGAAACAGCACTGGTCCTTCAGTCACACCTTTGGTTACAACAAATGTCACCCAGCACGGTCTATCTCCAACAGTCAAGCCAATTTTGTGTCCAATTGGCTAGATACTAGACGCGGTTCAGCGTGGAGGTTGGGCCCAGTGCAATCTGGCGACTGCGCCAGGCGGGGTCTGCCTACTTGACCTGCTATGGTCTGGAGACTGAGCCCAGTGTTTTCTGTAGAACGGGCTCGGCATGTTCTGGAGACTGAGCCCGGTGTGGTGTGGAGACTGGACCTGATGTGGTTTGTACATTGTGCCCAGTGCGGTCTGCACACGAGGCCTGGTGCGGTCCAGGGTCTGGCCCCAGATGGGGTCTGGTGATTGAGTCTGGTACGGTCTGTAAAAAGCACCTAGTGCTATGTGAAGAATCGGTCTTGTGTGGTTTGGAGACTGGGTCCAGTGTGGTTTCGAAATGTGCTGCTGGCACAGACTGTCGCGAAGGTACTGTTAATTGAGTCACTTTTTCCATTTCTATTTGTCTGCTGGAATTTGATTTATTAGACTTTCTATTTTGAACAGAATACTTCAGAATCTGTACCTCGGTATGCTGTATCTTAGATGGCACCATAAACAAAAACATGACAAAACTTGTACTGCTGCCGTTAAAGTGTACATGACAATGAAGCTAATTCAATTCAAATGTGAGAGAATCTTTGTTTCCTTTCGCAAATGAAGCTGCTGCTTGTGCTGTGGAATGGAGTGCACAGTAGAGAGGGGTATCACAACACATTAAAACAAGAGGATTGAGTCAAACACAGAGGGAGCCAGAGAAAGAGTGAGGAGGGACATTTGGATCCCCATTTCAATGCAATCACTTGCCAAGCAAGAGAAATCCAATTTCTCAGGCATATAGATGTAGAGGTACACACGTTAATTTGGGAAAGCACACTAACAAAGACAGTGACAAACATTTATATATGGGTGGCACGGTGGCACAGCTGCCTCACAGCGCCAGAGAGCCCATTCAATTCCCGCCTCAGGCGACTGACTGTGTGGAGTTTGCACATTCTCCCCGTGTCTGCTTGGGTTCCTTCCGGGTGCTCCGCTTTCCTCCCACAATCCAAAAACGTGCAGGTTAGGTGAATTGGCCATGCTAAATTGCCCGTAGTGTTAGGTGAAGGGGTAATTGTAGGGGAATGGGTCTGGGTTGGTTGCGCTTTGGCGGGTTTGGTTTGGAATTGTTGGGCTGAAGGGCCTGTTTCCACACTGTAAGTAATCTAATCTAATCTAATATATATACACACACACTTTCAAGAGCATTCAGATGTATGCAACCCTTCGACCCCTCCATTCTTCAAGCCTGCCTTAGCATTGAATACTGCTACAGCTTGGGTGATCTCGGCCGCAACGTTATTTCACCTTGGGCAATAAGGCAGGGCACGTGACGGAGGTATTCGAATACCTCAGTGCACTTTTGGAGCAGTGACTGTTATTCTCTTAGCGTAAAATTACTTTTGGAATAGAATTGGGCTGGTGCCCAAGTTAACGTTATAAATTGGGGCAAGGATCATAATGATAGTATTCGTGACCAACTGTCAGTAGATGACTTGAGGGAAGATGTTCAGAGGTAGAGGAACGTCAGGCCCGCGGAAGAATTTCAAAAGAGGGATGATGAAAGTCGGGTGCAGCGTGTTCCTGTTAGTGTGAGTGGCAATGCGAGCAGAAGAAGGGAAGATGATCTCACAGGGTTATTAAGGCTCTGGTCAAGAAAGAAGACAGAGGTGTATGTCAGTAAAAGGCTGTGGGATCAGGGGAATCTCTTGTCATACAGCGTTCAAGAGTACACGTAATAGGGAAATGAGGAGTGCAAAAACTGGACAACAAAAATATTTGTCTGATAATGTTAAGGAGAATGGAAATAAATCTTTATGGACATTAAGACCAAATGAGAAACTAACGAGAGAATAGAGCGCCTCAAAATTCAAAGTGGTGAATTCGGTTTATTAGGTTTATTGTCACATCTACTCACTTGAGGATAGTGAAGATTTTCCAAGTCGCTACATGTGACGCAATTTTAGGTATAAAGGGAACCATCCCCGCCCTCTGCCAAGGTACAGCATTTTAGTGCAAAGTGGAAAAATAAAGAAAACGAAGTTAGAATTTAAAACATTGCCTGCAAAAGTGGGGGAAACACATTTTAACAATTCAACGACACCGTCCATAAGTTCCAGGCTGTGCTGGGTTCACGTTCATCAAAAGGAGTCGACCTGCCACCATTGCACTGCATTACAGCCAGTTCCTCCTCGATGGGGGATATGCTAAACAAATATACGCCATCTGTATTTACTGTGGGAAAAGACATGGAAGCGCGGGGACTCGGGGAAACAGAAAATAAAGTGATTTGTTCAAAATAAACCACAACATCAGAAAATGAATTGCTGGAAGTCTTAAAATGCATAACCATAGATAAATACTCAGGACCTGTTCAGTTGTATTCCAGGTCATTGCAGGAAGCTGGGGAAGAAATTGCAGTGTCCCTTGCTGAGATAATTGTATCGTTCCTCGAGTTCTGGTTTCGAACGTTTTACTCTGCACAGATGCTGCCAGACCTGCTGAGCTTTCCCACTTCCTTCTTTCTTTGCTTCCTATTGACAAAATCTACAGTTCTTTCATTTTTATTATTTGTACCATTGACAGCCACCGATGAGGCAATGGACGAAACGAACATAGCTAATGTTGTGAGATTATTTTCAAATAGGCTGCAAGGAAAAGCCAGGAAACTCGAGACCAGTGAGTCAGATGTCAGCATGGGTAAATGTTTGGAGTAGATTCGGACAGACAGAATTTACATGCATTTGGAAAGTCAAGGACTGATCTTGGATAGTCTGTAATTTTTTTAGTGTCGGAAAATGTGTCTCCCAAACTTGAGTGAAATCTTTCAAGAAGTGACCACGAAGATAGATGAGGGAAAACAGCATATGTTGTCTACTTGGACCTTAGTGGGGCCCAACACGGTTCCAAATGGATGACTGGGAAATAAGATTAGATGACAAGCGATCGGGATGACCTCATCAAGAAAGAAGATGCAGGAACAGATGCAGATGAGGCGATGGAATTGGGAATAGGGGATAACGTTTTTACGGAAGGCAGGATGGGAGGAGGTCTACTCCATGTTGCTGTTTGATTCACTGCACTTGTATCAGATGTCCGTGGTTAGTTGGTCAAGAGAGATGGAGAAGTCCAAGCAGGGGGTGGAAGTGTCAGAGATGGTGCAGGTGAATTTGAGATCAGGATGAAAGGTGTTATTGAAATTGATGTCCTGTTCCACTCCTCGTGGGAGCAACAACGACAAAATTCCCTCGGTCTTCACCTTCCATTCCATGAACTTCCACATCCATTACATGATACTCCACCACTTCCGCCAACTTCAAACAAATCCCACCATTTGGGATATACTTCCATCACCACCCTGTACGAACCACACGCACGCACCTCCCCTGTCAACTCCGTCCAACGTGCTTCGACATCTGATAGAAATTTAACTGTACTTCCATAAATGTCAACTACTTTATCCATTACACCTGATCTGGTCTCCTCTTTCTCGGCGAAACAAGACGCCAAATTCTGGATCGTTTCAGAGAACATCTCTATGAAACCTGCACCAACCAACCCCACTCACACGTGGTTGAATGCTTTAACTTCTAATCCCACTCCACCAAGGACATGCAGGTCCTGGACCTCTTCCATCACCAAACTCTAACCACGCGACGCCTGGAGGAAGAGCGCATCATCTTCCGCCTTGAGAACCTGGAAACACACAGGATTCATGTGGATTTCACCAGTAACCTCATTTCGCCTCCACCCTCATTTCGCCTCCAGTCCCAAGTATTAACTCGACACAGCCCTTTTGGTATGTCCACAGTACTTCCAATTCTACTGCTCCACCTTCCTCTCTGACTTATCACCTTCTCCCCCTCCTTCATTTACTTATTTTTTTCACAGCTACCTTCCCCACATCCCCAACCCTCGCTCAGCCGCACTGCCCACAAACCTCATTCATGATGCAGGGGTTATGCTCAAAGCGTCGATTCACTTTCTACTCGGATGCGACTTTACCTGCTATGCTTTTCTTGCACCCCATTCTTGACTCTGATCTCCTACATCGACAGTTCCTTCTTTCTCGTGAACGAACTTATTCTGATGGGTTAAATTCGAATTAATGTCAAAATACCAATCAGCCCAGTTACCTGTTTTGTAGCCAATGATGCATATTTTCAATCTTCGAGTACACGTTCAGTCCAGTGGTTTGTAATACGATAGGTCCTTGTAAGCTCTCAGTGCAAACAACATTCATTCTCTCTTAAAGGTACAGTAGACACCTTCAGTGTCATAAGAGATGTCACGTTGCGGGTGTACAAGATGTTGATATTGTCACATTTAAAATACTGTGTTTAATTTGCTTCAATCTGCTGGATATGTATTGTTAACCTTGAGATGATGCAGAAACGATTTCCGGGGAGGTTGGCGGACTGGAGCGTTTGAAATCGAGGGAGAGGTGAGAAAGATCAGGGCTTTATTACATTGCAGCACCGGAAGCTGAGCGATGACCTCACAGATGTTTACAAAATCGTAAGTGGCACGGATATTATAAATAGCCCAGGACTTTTCTGCCGGGATAGGAGAGTCGACAAATATAGGGCAAAGGTTTATGTTGACGGGGGCTTTATTTTTTGGATTCCTGACAGTAACAGTTTCACTCAGAACAGGTGTATGCATGGACCGATATGTCGAAGGAAGTGTTGGAAGCTGGTACAATGACGACTTTTTAAAAAAGCACGTCTGGATGAGTAAATGAATGGGATATATTTAGAGAGATATGTACCCACTGCTGAAAACTGGGCCGAGATTATATTGTGTGATCTGGGCATTGACAAGCTGGCATAATGGGTTTGTTTCTGTGCTGCGTATCTCTCAGACTCTAGAAGAGGGATAAAAAGAACGTTTACAAGGGACGTTCTAGTAGTAATGCACATATCTAGACTTTTGTGGTGCCTCTCTGTTTATGTATATTGAAGGTTGAGTTAATTTAATATTTGACAGAGAAATAATTCATCGATTATGGGATACAGACGAGAAACTGTGGCTGAGTCCACAGCCTGATCAGACACAATCTTCGTGCCTTGTGAAGAATGTTCAAAGTATCTAATGACTCACACCTTGCCCGTCTTTCCCATGTACCAATGTTCCATTCAACATCTCCAAACTGCTAGATAGGAGTAGTTTTAGGCCACTTAATCCGATAATCTAGCGTACAAAAACAGAGGAGATCATTCAGTCCATGAACACTGTCACACTCGGTTCGGGGGATTTGGAGAAAGTAATGGGAAAGCCCCAGTTGGTATGAAAAAGGCTCTCACCTCTCTCGTTACAGGGCTTCTCCTCTCTGCAAGTTTAGCTGCATTTGTTGGTCAAACTGGAGATCAGGAGTCACTGTGAATCCAGCCCCGTCACCTTACCAAGAGATGGTAGACGAAATCATCTGTTTTCCATGACAGCACCATTCAATACCAGAGATACAGGAAACTAACAGCCACTGAAATTCGAATAACAGAATGGGGTAACATCAGAAACAGGTCGTTCCATCCAAACCCGACCCCCAAATCTGTCTTGTCCTCCACAAAGATCATGGCTGATATGCTGTACGTCTCAAATCCTCCTAAATGTCAAAATCTACAGTGTTCTCAACTCTTTGCTTGATCAAAGTCGACGTATGCCCTCCTTATATAGTTTCAGTATTCTAGATGCCCTAAACCCTGGAAAAGCGATGCCCTGACATACACTACGCTGTGATTGAAGGAAATAAACACTCCCTGCTCCTCCACCGTGATCGATTGATATGATCGGAAGAGATGAACGACAGTTCACAGTAACTCTCTCTGATGTCAAGGCAATGTTTGACTGAGGAATTCATCAATGAGCAAATCAAAATTAGAATGGGTGGGAATCCGTTTAAACTCCTAAATGAGTGCAGTCAATCACAGCACAAAGGACAAATTCTGTTTCTTGTGGATATCCATCATCTAAATACCTGGACATCTCTGTGGCAATGCTGAGAGTAGTCTACTCAGCAAAACTTTCTTCAACTGCTTAATCAATATCTTTTCCAATCATATATTCAAAGTGGGGATGTCATTGAGGATTACACGATGTTCAGAAAATGTGTCACCCTTTTGCTCCTGAAGCAGTATGTGTCCATGTGCAGTTAGATCTGGACAATATTCAAGCTTGTTCTATTAAAGTGCATTTAATGATCATATAACAGTACTGCGAAACTGCACATTTCTTCAGTTAATATTGATGATTTCATTCAATTCCTCACGTTGCATCACAGGAATATGAGGAAGTCATTCAGTCTTTTGAAAGGATTGGACAAGAACAGTGGTAGAGCATTCAGTCCCTCCAGCCTATTATACAGGAAGAAAATGTGTCTCGTGCTATGGATCACAATAGAGCTCCTCAATAATTATTTAAGGCGATCGCCTAGATCGTAATGGCTTCTTATTTTAAAGGGGAATATGAAGTGGCTGTTGCAGATGCGATCTGATTGGTTTTAAGTTTGGTGTTCACATAAAAATAATTTATTTACACACTGTGGGTAAACCACAAGCAATTAAAAAGGAATGTATAATAACCTCATTGGAAATCTGAACAACGTATTAGATACATTAACCATTACGAAATTAAAAGCTCTAACGAAGCAATAAAGTATTCAAACACCCCCGTGCATAAATGAACATTTCAGACACGAATTCTCACAGAAAATTCTCTAAACGACGAGAGAAAAATCCAGAGAAAATTCAGGCCGAGTAGCAGCCAGGAAACATTCACTGAAGCTTCCAGTTCTGTTCAGACCCGAAAAAACCACAAACCAGAAATCCCAATCTGTGAGAGCCAACCACACCCATTCAGACTGCATTAAAATAAGGCCGAGACGCCCCAATCTGTTCACACAAGTGGTCTGAACTATCCAACTTGATAACTGCCATTCAGTGATTCTCTTCCAATAATCCAGGAGCAAATACCCTCTTAAAACAAGAGCATTTTCACATTAGTCAGCAAATGCAGCTGTTTAACAGGAACCAAGTTTAACACAATCAGGCATTTGGCCTAGGTCAAATCCGAGGTGGAAGATGCTATTTAGAGTCTCTCACACAGGGACAGAATTAAACATTTCATGCTGGAACATGAGACAGAAGTGTACCAGAGGCTTCACAGTCAGACTGCGCGATATTGTTCCTCGCAGATCAATTGCACATGTGACACGTGGTATGTTAATGTGGTTTTCCAGCAGAGAGATGGACAGCAAAATGTTTTGTCTGAAGTTTCAAGATATCTTCCATCTTCGAGAAGGCAGCCAGGTCTTCTCAATGGAGGACACAAGCTGGCAGGAATGGCTATCTGTATCAGAAGGAAGGTACTGATAGTGATGTTGGGGATTGTCAACAACATGACCTTCTGTACAGGGCCGCACACCGAATCCACATATACGTGCAGAGTACATTCTAAACCTATACCTGCCTCTCAATCGACCTGAGGCTTAGCAGTGGCATATAAATTGTTATGAATATCCAATATGATTGAGGGATTGACTCTCTAACTTCAAATAATAATGATGTTGTTCAAGTTGATCTTGTTCAGGGCAAATGTTTCATAGTGCAGCCTACATTTACACCCTATGATCTCTCTGTCCTTGCTTGCTATGATCTGCCAATATTGCTGACAAACAAAACATTTCTCTGCACTTAGATTCACGGGACGATAAATCAAATCAATCAATACTGTGGTAAAATATGGAAATTCTCTCCCTATCAATGACTCTTTTGGAAATAAGTGATTACTTCCAAACCTCAAGTTTCAATGCAATCACCACTTTTTCTTTCCTGAACTACAGATTAAACATTCCGTTTCTGCAGTCTCTCTTCATGGTCGACCACTCCTGAAAAAAAGATCAAATCTGTATGCAGTGCCCCAAATACTCTCACATTCTACATTCAAGTATCCGATATGACCACTTATTTCGAGCGATGGTTTTTCCCCTTCTGTCATTCAAACAACCCTCCACCGCACCATCACCATTCGTCGTTCGACTGGTCTCAACACCCACCCCCCAAGAACACAAGAAACACAGAGGTGCGTGTGTCCTCACCTACCGCCCCACTGTCTTCATATTCAACGTATCATTCTGAAATATTGCTGCCAATTTCAACTGGATGTCACCACCAACAGCATGTTCTATTCCCCATCTCTCACTGCATTCCACAAGGACCATTCCCTTTGCCAGTCCTTGATTTGCGCCACGAACTCCACGAACCCTCTGGACCTCCAGGAGTAGTCCCTTGCAGCCAGAAAAGATGCAACAGCTGACGGCACACCAACACCCTCACCTCCATTCAAGGTCCCAAACAGTCCTTCCAGTTGAGACAGAGGTTCACCTGCCTTTCTTCTAAACTAATTTACTACATCAGGTGCTCCTGATGCGTTAATTTCTATTTTGAGGAGACAAACGTAAACTGAGAGGACTTTTTGTCAGGCATCTGAGCCTGGTCCGCAGTGACTGAAGTGTCCTTTCAGTCTCCGCCCATTTTAATTCTCTTACCCACTCCCTTTCCAACATGACTATCCATGACCTCCTCCATTGCCACAACGAACAAAATCGTAAAAGTGGAGGCACACATCATTTTCTGCTTGGCCAGCCTACAAAGCCGAGGGCTCAAAATTGATTTTCCAATTGCAAATAATCTCATATCCCATCCCCCCACTCACTTCCCAGAGCCTCCCCTACCTTGCACTCATCCCTGTCACCAAGCCGATTCATTCTACCTGTCTTCATCTATGCCCAATTCACCACCTTGACCCCACCACCCCTTTTCCCTGCAGTGCCCTCCTCAACCCACGCCAGTCCTGAAGAAGGTTTACACCCGAAACGTCGACCTGTCCATCTCCTGATGCTGCCTGCCCTTCCTGTGTGCTTCCAGGCTGCTGCTTGTCTTCCCTGGATTCCCACATCTCCTGTTCTTTTTGTCTGTAACCAAATCCGATCTCAACAAACCTCAACATTTGCTGCCAGTTGACTTTGTTTATCTAATAAAGCATCTTTCAATGATCAGCAACATGCCATTTACTGCCCCATCAATTACACGTAAGTATGCATTATTTTGGTGACTCATGATCAATGACATGCCTGTCCATTTTGGACGACATTTCCGAACGTTGCAGCATTTCATCAACACCATTGGAAATGTATGCTGTTTGTTTCCCACATACAAATTATTTATGTGCCTTGCAATATGCTGTGATTCGAATTATGCATGGGTACATGTGGTACCCATGCATAACTGCCTGCAACAAGAAATTGGTGTTGTTCTCTGTATTGTCTCGTTATCTAATTTTCAATACACGTCGATTTTTGTCCCGTTATATATGGTCTTTCATTCACCTTTCAGGAAACCATATGAAAAACACTGCAAATGCAAAATACCAATCCGACTGATTCCAATCTGTGAACGCCTAAAATAACACAAAATCTGCAGGTTTCTCCAAGGTGAATCCCCTTTCCGGAATCTAAGCTGACTTAGCCAAGGCATATAATAATTCTGGAAGTGTCCAGTTATCACTTTCCTTATATAAGAAAAACGAATACTTGCCTCATAACTGACATCAATATGTTCGACACGTAATTCTATTTCGTTTTTCCTCCCAGTCCCATATAAATACTTTGGGTTACAATACCTACTTATCGTTCTGCAGGAACGAGAACTTACAGAATCTGATGATATTGAATGGTAATGAATTCTCGTAGTTCCAAGGTTTAAAAGGAATTTGGGTGCGTACATGATTGGCAAGATTTGGAGAGATGTGGGTCAAGCGCATGCAAGGTTCTTGAGCTGAATTTGGAATTATGGTCAGCATGGAGTGGCTGGACGAACAGTCTGTTGTGTTCCTACTCTGCTGTGTTACTCACATACACAACATTTCTTAAAGTCAATCGAAAGGTTGCTCCGACATTGACGTTTCCTCCAGCACAACAGCAAACAATCTAAATAGTCTCACAGCACAACTGCTCCGAACACAGATGCAGAAAGTCCGGATTTCTCAGGACGTTCCTCTTGCTTGTCGAATAGGGCAATGTTGTACATATAACACTATGCACATCAGTCATTTTCTTCAAAAGCTACAAACACCTTTTTACAGAGTCTATTCGTATAAACTTTTCCGATGTTTTGACTGTTTCCCGAAAGTAAATATTACACTGACAATTGCATTACCTATTGGGACGATAAGGGCAAGAACAAAATCTGTGTCATTGGTTACGAAACAGAAAGGAGTAGGAAACGGAAAAGAGTAGGGGACGGTGGCTCTGCAGTCTGTAGAGGTGTAAAGTGATATCTCGCAGGTACCAGGATGTTGCTGATACATGTAATAAAATGGAATTCAGAGAAAGAAACAGAATATATTCGAAAGAGGGAATAGTGAGTCAAAATATACACATGGCAAGTCACTTTGAAATGTAAAGGCGGAAGAATGATGTGTGTACAGTGTTTTATCCGTATACGTGTGTGTGTGCAGTTAACTAATATTCTTCGTATGTGAACACCATATTCAGAATTAACAATGCAGACACAGAAACGAATTCTGACGCATAACATGTGCAAAAACTAGATAATGTTGAAATGCTATTCAATCTTTAGCTGAGGTGTCATGTTCGCAATCGGTTAACGACCACTCCGCCAACCCAAACCCTGGCATTTTTTTCTCCTCTCGACTACCATTATCATTAGTATGTGTATCGTCATTTACGACTCCGGGTCCCCACCTTATTTCAGTTAATCTCCTTTCTTCCAAGAACTAAATACATTGGCCTACTGTTTAGTGACAACAGCTGTTGTTATTATTGTGGTTCTGTTCGCCGAGCTGGGAATTTGTGTTGCAGATGTTTCGTCCCCTGTCTAGATAACATCCTCATTGCTTGGGAGCCTCCTGTGAAGCGCATCTGTGTTGTTGCCTCCGGCATTTATAGAGGTTTGTCTCTGCTGCGTCCGGTTGTCAGTTCCAGCTGTCCGCTGCAGTGGCCAGAATATTGGATCCAGGTCGATGTGTTTGTTGATAGAATCTGTGGATGAGTGCAGTGCCTCAAGGAATTCCCTGGCTGTTCTTTGTTTGGCTGGTCCCATAATAGTAGTGTTGTCCCAGTCGAACTCATGTTGTTTGCCATCTGCGTGTGTGGCTACTAAGGATATCTGGTCGTGTCGTTTCGTGGCTAGTTGGTCCTCATGGATACGGATCGTTAGCTGTCTTCCTGTTTATCCTATGTAATGTTTTGTGCAGGCCTTGCATGGGATTCTTTACACTACGTTGGTTTTGCTCATGCTGGGTATCGGGTCCTTTGTCCTGGTGAGTTGTTGTCTGAGAGTGGCTATTGGTTTGTGTGCTGTTATGAGTCCTAGTGGTCGTAGTAATCTGGCTGTCAGTTCACAACTGTCCTTGATGTATGGTAACTTGGCTAGTCCTTTGTGTTGTTGCATGTCCTCATTCCGTTGTCTTGCCCTTAGGCATCTGTTGATGAAATTGCGGGGGTATCGATTTTTGGCGAATACATTTAGAGGTGTTCTTCTTCCTCTTTTTGCAGATCAGGTGTGCGGTGACCCTTTTGAAATGTATCTTGATGCAACTTCTTTTGTGTGTGTTTCGTAGTTCAGGACTTGGTCTCTGTGTGTGGCTTTCCTGTATACCTTTGTGGTAATTTCTCCTTTCTGTGTTCTCTGTACCATCCCGTCTAGGTGTGGGAGTTGGTTGTCATTTTCTTCCTCTCGAGTGAATCTGATTCCTGTGTGTGTTGCTTTGATGATCCGGTGTGTGTTTTCTGCTTCTGTGTTTTTAACAATTACAAAGGTTTCATCCACATAACTGACCCAGTGTTTGGGTTTAATTTGCGGTAAGACTGTTTGTTCTAATCTTTGCATTACAGCGTCTGCTATGAGTCCAGAGATGGGTGAGCCCATGTGTGTGACTTTGATTTGTCCATATACTTGAAAGTGAAGTGTGTTGTGAGGCACAAGCCCAGTAGTTTGAGTATGCAGTCTTTGTTGATAGGTTCCCCGTCTTGCTGTCTGTATTGCATGTCCTGCAGTTTGGCTATTGTTTCTCTGGCTAGGGATTTGTCGAAAGAGTTGAACAGTGCCGATACATCGAATGAGACCATAGTTTCTTCCTTGTCTATGTGTGTCTTTCTGATGATGTCCAAGATTTTCTGTGTTGACTGTATAGAGTGTCTGGATCCTCTGATCAGGTGTTTCAGTTTCTATTGTAGTTCGTTAGCTAGTTTGTGTGATGGTGTCCCTGGTAGCGATACGATGGGTCTGTGTGGGATGTCTGGTTTGTGCACTGTAGGCAGTCCATAGAATCTTGCGGGGTGTTGTTTCATATTTCATTCTCTTTAGGTCAAACCTGGTTATCTCTCCGTTTTTTTTGCAGGTTTCTCAGTGTGTTGTTTACCCTATTGGTGAGCTGTGGGGTGGGGTAAAACTCGCTCTTTTGGTAGGTGTTGGTACCTGCAAGTAGTTTTAGATTAGATTAGATTAGATTAGATTACTTTACAGTGTGGAAACAGGCCCTTCGGCCCAACAAGTCCACACCGACCCGCCGAAGCGCAAACCACCCATACCCCTACATGTACCCCTTACCTAACACTACGGACAATTTAGCATGGCCAATTCACCTGACCTGCACATCTTTGGAACTGTGGGAGGAAACCGGAGCACCCGGAGGAAACCTACGCAGACACGGGGAGAATGTGCAAACTCCACACAGTCAGTCGCCTGAGGCGGGAACTGAACCCGGGTCTCTGGCGCTGTGAGGCAGCAGTGCTAACCACTGTGCCACCGTGCCGCCCACTAGTTGTTGCGCTTTCTGGATGGAAAGTGCGTTGTCCAGGATGACCATCATTCTGCCTATGTCTGTTGCTAATATGACTATGTTCCTATCATTTCTTCGTGTTTTTCGTGCTTCCCTCTATTTGGTGTTGGGGTCGTGTGTTTGTCTTTTCCTTGTTATCAGGGATATGATACTTTGTCTCACTGTTTGTTGTGTTTCTTCTGTCAGTTACTTGTTTCTGAGTTTGCATTCTTGTCCTGCTAGGAAGTCTGCTGCCTTGGCGTCCCTGTGATTATAGTTGAGTCCCTTGGCCAGTATTGTTCCTTCTGTATCTGTGAGCTCTCTGTGGGAGAGGTTTCTAACCCAGGTATGTGTTGTGGAGTCCTCTCTGTTGCGTGTTAGTTTAACCATTTTTTCTTTTAGTGCCTTTTTTGTAGTGTGTGGTCCTGTTCTGTCCTATGGTGATGGCCTGTTCTACGGTCGGGGTCCATTACTGATTGGTGGTTTTTGAAATTAACGATTATTGGCATGCAATTTCTTGTCTGTATTTGTGTCGTTTGTTGTGTGCGTCTGTAGACAGGGGACGAAACGTCTGCAACACAAATTCCCAGCTCGGCGAACAGAACCACAACAAGCACCCGAGCTACAAATCTTCTCTCAAACTTTGAGCACGTACGGGCGAGAGACGCTAACACATGGCAGGAAATGGGAATCCTGTGCGAACCGCGGAAGCGCCACAACTCCGGTTCCTGCATGAATGTCGACATAATCGAATCCTTCCACCATGTGTCAGATACAGACCACCAGTCAACAACCTACAAGCCAGAGACACAGCCAGACAGACCGGATTCAGGATGATCCAGGTAATGATTACAGATGCACACAACAGACTACACAAATGCAGACAAGAAATTGTACGCCAACAATCGTTAATTTCAAAAACCACCAATCAGAAGTGGACCCGGACCATAGAACAGGCCGTCACCATAGGACAGAACAGGACCACACACCGCAAAAAAACGGCATGAAAATAAAAATTGGCCAAACTAACACACAACAGAGAGGACACCACAACACACACCTGGGTTAGAAACCTGGGTTAGAAATCTCTCCGTGACAGATCACAGTCATGAAAGGAACAATACTGGCCCAGGGACTCAACTACAACCACAGGGACGCCAAGACAGTATACTTCCTAGCAGCACTAGAATGCACACTCAGAAACAATAGACTGGCAGAAGGGACACAACAAACAGTGAGACAAAGTATCATTCCCTTGATAACAAGGAAATAACAAACACACAACCTCAACACCAAGGAGATGGAAGCACTAAAAAAACCCACTACGAAACGATAAGAACATAATCATACTACGAACGGAGAAAGGCAGAATGACGGTCATCCTGGACAAAGCAGAGTACATCTGGAAAGCACAAAAACTACTTGCAGATATCAACAGCTACCAAAAGAGGGAGTTTGACCCCACCCCACAGTTCACCAATACGATAAACAACACACTGATGAACCTGCAAAAATGGACAGATAACGTGGTTTGACATAAATAGAATGAAACCTGAAAGCAACACCTCGCAAGATTCTATGGACTACTTAAAGTGCACAGACCAGACATCCCACTCAGCCCCATCGTATCGTTACCAGGGACACCATCACACAAACTAGCTCAAGAACTGCAACAGAAAGTGAAACACCTGATAAGCGGATCCAGACACTCTGTACAGTCAACACAGGAAAACTTGGACATCATCAGAAAGATACACATAGACAAGGAAATAATTATGGTCTCATTCGATGTAACGGCACTGTACACCTCTATCGACAAATCCCTAGCCTGAGAAACAATAGCCAACCTGCTGGACATACAGAACAGACAACAAGAGGGGGAACCTATCAACAAAGACTGCATAGCTGAAAATGTCCTTAGGAAGGGCGTATGCCCGAAACGTCGATTCTCCTGTTCCTTGGATGCTGCCTGACCTGCTGCGCTTTTCCAGCAACACATTTCCAGCTCTGATCTCCAGCATCTGCAGTCCTCACTTTCTCCTCGAAGAAAGACTGCATACTCAAACTACTGTAACTGTTCCTCACAACAACCAAAGATATGGACAAATGAAAGGCACGCCCATGGGCTCACCCGTCTCTGGACTCACAGCAGACGCTGCAATGCAAAGATTTGAACAAACAGTCTTACCGCAAATTCAACATAAACTCTCGGTCAGATATGGAGATGACACATTTTTCATCATTAAAAACAGAGAACTAGAAAACACACACCGGATCATCAACGCCACACTCACAGGAAGCAGGTTCACTCGAGTGGAAGAAAATGACAACCGACTCCCATTCCCAGACGTGATGGTACGGAGAACACCGAACGGAGTATTCATCACAAAGGTCTACAGCAAAAACACACACACAGAGAGACCAAGTCCTGAACTACGAAAGCAAGCACAGCAACACACACAAAAGAAGTTGTATCAAGACACTGTTCAAAAGGTCCACCGCACACTGCAGCACAGCTGAACTGCAAAAAGAGGAAGAAAAATACCTCTACAATGTATTCGCAAAAAACGGATACCCCCGTAATTTCATCAACACATGCCGAAGGGAAAGACAACGGAATGAGGACATGGCACAACACAAAGAACTAGCCAAGTTACCATATATCCAGAACATTTCTGAACTGACAGCAAGATTACTACGACCACTGGGACTTATAACAGCACACAAACCAACAGAGAATTCCAGACAACAACTCATAAGGACCCGATACTCAACGTGAGCAAAACCAACATAGTGTAAAGATTCCCATGTAAGTACTGCAGAAAACACCACATAGGACAAGCAGAAAGACAGCTAACGATCCGTATCCATGAACACAAACTGGCCACGAAACGATACGACGAGCTATCCTTCGTAGCCACATACACAGAAGAGAGGCAACATGAGTTCGCCCAGGACAACACTACTATTATAGGACAAGCCAAACAGAGAACAGCCAAGGAATTCCTAGAGGCATGGCACTCATCCACAGATTATATCAACAATCACATCGACCTGGACCCTGTATTCCGGCCACTGCAGCGGACAGCTGGAACTGACAACCGGAAGCAGCAGAGACAAACGTCTCTCAATGCCGGAGGCAACAACACAGAAGCGCTTCACAGGAGGCTCCCAAGCACAGAGGATGTCATCTAGACAGGGGACGAAACTTCTGCATCACAAATTCCCCACTCGGCGAACAGAATCACAACAACGAGCTCCCGAGCTACAAATTTGCTCACAAACTTTGAGCGTTTGTTTTTCATTTAGTGGAGATAAACGGTCTGGCATCAACCCAGTGTTTTAACATATTACACTGTTTTAACGTACTCTACAATGTACAGCAGCAGATAGGAATTGCCAAAATAAATAAGGAATTATGCATATTTCTGTAGTTACTCAGAATCTCTCTATTTCGCATCTTCTCAGCTCTATACCCTCTATTTATCTCTCCATATCTATTTAATAACGCCTTCAATTGTTGTCCATATCCCATCTCTCAAGTCTCGTTCTTTCAGTATATTCCTATTACTCACGTTTGGATGTAATTATAATTGAGTGACATCACTAAAAGACACGATAAATGACCTATCCAGATTTAATGGGAAGGGGAGCCGAGTTGGGAAGACGGTGAAGCAGCAATGGCTGAAGTTTGTGAGGATAATTCAGAGGCAGAGCTGACATTCGTCTTAAGGAAGACAATACATATTCGGTGATGAAAAGAAAACCATGTCTGATAAGGGATGTCAGTGACAGCAGAAAACCTAAAGAAAAAGCATAAGATCTGCTGGAGATGATGAGGGACACAAAGGAATATGAAGCCTTTAAATAACAACAGAGGGCATCTAAAAATGTAATAATATTTTTAGCTTGTGAGAACATTTATAGAGCTTTCCCACAGACTGCACAGGAACATTCGGAAAGGAGTAGGCCATTCGAACATTTACCATCACAGTTCATGACCGAAGGTCTCTTCAATGCACTCTAGGCACACAGCGTACATACATACCCCTTACTGTCGGAAACTGTAGCGCCAGAAGCGCACAGACGGTCAGCGAATATCAGAGAAGCAGGAGAGACGACCTTTCTGGCGTAACACCTTCATCAAGAATGTTTGTGACGGGTACGGTCCCCGCATTCCGAATGAAGGTTTTTACCCAAAACGTCGATTGCATGTTCCTGGGATACTCCCTAACCTGCCGTGCTTTTCTAACGCCACACTCTTCAACTCTGATTTCCAGCAAATGCCATACTCACTTTCAGCTGTACTGTATTTCTTAACGTGATTGACCTTAGGATACTAAGTAATGGGAACTCCAGTCGTGCCTTTGGTTCACCCTGTGTTCAATCCAACACAAGATAATGATAGCTGATTCTCTGTCACCACACCATACTCTTGTCCTTTCCACATACTTTTAGTGTCTAGAAATCCTAAGTTATATGCAGTGCCTTTACTTTCACAGCCATAAGTGATGGAGAATTCCGCAAGGTCACCAGTCTCTGAGTGCAGACACTTATTCCCGTCGCAATGCTGAGAAGCTTTCTGTATCTATCAGTGTGTCCCCTTGTTTTAGATATCGCATCCACAAGAGTTATCATCCCTGTTTCCAACCTGTGTTACTCTGTCAGTATTTTAGAAATTTAACTGAGATCTCCACACACATTTTCCTAAACCCCATGGAATACAGGCCCAGTTGACAGGAATTCTGATACCACAACGTTCCTGTCATCCCAGAGACCAGTCTTGTCAACATTCACTGTATTCCCTCAATCTCAGCTTTGTCCTTTATTCGGAAAAAAAAGCCAACACTACACAGAAAACTGCACAATATTCGAGTTGTTTTCTTATTGAGGCTCTGTAAAGCTACAGTAAGACGTTCCTGTCATCAAATCCCCCTGAAATAAAGGTCAACGCTTCATTTACCTTCTGATCTGCTTTCGGTTCCTCCATTATTGTGTTTCGTTATTGGTGCACGGGGAGATCCAAATCCCTTTCAATGTTACAGCTACCCACTAGGGTGGGTCTATGTACACTGTCAATAATATTTCCCGTATTGACTTCTGGCTTCAGAACTCACTGCCTTGCATGGACTTTGAAGAAATGTGCAGAAGGATTTAGAAAATGAAACTAAGTCGCTTTAAACATCAACATTTTTGACCAATTTCCTTTTAAATGATAGACTACCATTCCATTTTCCCAACAAAGTGTCCAACATCACATCTATCCACGTTGTTCTTCATCCGCCACGTATTTGCCAATTCACTCCACTTGTCTTAATCACCTTTGAAAATGTTCACATCTTCAACTTACATTCCGACATCGTTTAGTGCTGTCAGCAGATTGGAAACATTGCCTTTGATTCACTTAACGAAATGTTTGATACGTATTATGAATAGCTGAGGCCCTATCACTGATCCCTCTGATACTACCCTATCCTTCCAGTCAAAACAAAAATATTTTATTCATATTCACTATTTCTTGTCAGGTGTTCCATTCTAAAACCTTGCTTATACATTAATAATAATATTTGAGTTTGCACACTCGGCTTGAGATTTCATCAAAAATCTCTCTGAAAATTCAAATGCATTGCAGTCATTGCTTCTTCACAATTTTTTGACTAGTCAGCTTCTCAAATATTATTCTCATTTCGTCAATCTGTGTTGACTTTGCCTATGCCCTTTATTTTCAGTCCCAATAATTTCTCCAAAACCGTTGATTTGCTAATTTCATTCTAATCCCCTTTCCTCTACAAACCATTGTTTCTAAGTATTGCAGAAATTTTTGTTTATTTTGTTTCTTCTGTGAAGACAGAATTGAAGTAGTTGCTTCACAGTTCTGCCGTTTCCCTGTTCTCCATTCTGCATTCCCTGGTTTCAGAATGTAAGGATGCTGTATTTGTTGTCTCTTACGTTGGCCATTGACAAACTTTCAGACGCTGTTTTCGATCACTCTTTACACCCTTGTTAACATATTTTTTAAAACTCCAGCAATTACTGTTTTACCCTGCTCAATGATTGATTTTCCACAACCAATGAATCACAGAAGCATAGAGTCTGTACCATCAGACATACAGCACGGTCTACATTAGTCCTATTTTGCCACATAACGTCCATATACGTGAATGTTTTGACACTTCATGTGCTCGTCCAAATACCTTTTACAGTTTGTGAGGTTACTGTGACAATTACATTCTCAGGGAGTGCATTTCGGATCCCAACACGCTCTGGGTGAACACAATCCTCAAATCCTCTCCAAGCATCAAGCCCTCCATGTTAAACTGTTTCTCTCATTTTCTTGTCCTTTTGACGAAAAGGAACAGCTGCTGTCTATTCACTCTATCCATGCACCTCATCGTCTGATATTTCTAAGTGATATCACACTCAGTGTTCTCTACTCCAGAGCAAACAATCCGAGCTGATTCAGTCTCTCTTCACAGCGGATACATTCCATTGCCGGGAAGGACAACCTGATGAATTTTCTCTGCACTCGCTCTCCTGCAACTGTATTGTTCATATAACATCCAGTCGAATTCAAGGATCGGTGGAGAAGAACGTTCTGAGTTTCTTAGTGTTCTGCCAGTCAATCAGTATTCCTCTGTCTAGTTCCCTTTTTCCACATTGCATCCTATTCATATTTATCTGTGTTAATTTCTGTCTAACATTGACTGTCCATCTGACCATTCCATGCATATCTTTGTGTAACATAAGACCTTCCTCCTCACTGCCAAACACCCGGGCAATCTTTGTGCCAAAAGCAAATTTACTGTTCTCACCCGCCCCACATTCTCCACATTCACATCTGCAGAATTTATAAATACCACAACATATAAGGGACACAGCACTGATCCATGTGGAACAACTGGGGACACGAGTCTCCAGTCATACAAGCAGTCTTAGACCAACATCCTCTCTCTCATGCCACTGAAACAACTTTGAATGTAACTTTCCAAGTTGAGATTAAAACGACTACACTTTAATTGGTTTAACAGTTTCCCATGTCAGAAGGAGACAGAGTTGTGAAAAAAAAGGCTTGTAGCACACAGGCCTTCATTCGTCAGGGCATGGATTGTAGACATTTGAAAGTTATGTTGCAGTTATACAGGACACAGGTGCAGCCGCACCAGGAGTCTTGTGTTCAGTTTTTGGTCACCTTGCAATAGGAAGGATATTATTATTCTGGAAAGAACACAGAAGTTTAAAATGATGTTGCCAGGACATAAGCGTCTGAGTTATCGGGAGAGGTTGGACAAGCTCGGATATGTTTTCTGTTAAAGCATAAGAGTCCGAGGGAGGATCTTAAAAACTCAAACCGATCATGAGAGCTATGTATGAAGTGTGTGATTGTAGTTTTTTGTTTACCAATGTTGGGGTATCAACAACAATAGGATATCCGTTTATCGTACAGGGGAAAGAATGAAAGAAAACCTGAGGGGCAACACTGAAACGCAGAGGATGGTACGCATATGGAATGAGCTGTCAGGGAAAGTGGTCGAGGTGGAGACATAAACAATGTCTAAAAGGCTTTTGGACAAATACATCTATAGGAACCGTTTATAAGAATATCACCCCAGTAATTGGAAATAGGGAAATGTTGGTCGGACTGCACCAGATTGGGCCACACAGACTTTCGCCGTACTCTCGGAGTCTTTGCTTCTATGTCTCTCTGGGGCTTTGTTATCGGTCTTGCTGCAATACCACCTGAAGAATGTCCTTGAAAAAAAACATCGAGAAGATAATTAGGTATGACTTCATTCTGATAACATCAGGCTGACTATTACTTATGAATCTTTATCATTAATCGGCGATCTATTTCATCTTCCCTATTTTCTCCAATAGTTTCCTTAAGAGAGATCCGATATCCACTGGTCTACAGATCTATAATCTATCTCCACCACGTTTCCTTGAAAGTGGAACCACACTATGTTCACTGGTCATCTTGTCGAATCCTGTATTTGCATCCTTCTTTAAGTAATTCAGATACAACGGACTCGTGTGACTAGCTATAATATTCACCAGCTTCCTTCACAGATTTCACCCTGATTTTTAATGGGGCGTAATTGCTTCCTGTTCTTCAGTTCAGCTTGGCATTCGTTTGGAATAACTTGGAATTCTCGTCAACCTTGCCTGTGCTCTGCAGTCGCTTCTGTGTGCATTTTCTAGGTTTCATTAAGAATTCTTTGAAACTCTACAGAACAAAGGTCGAGTTTACTCATCAGACAATCATGCCATCTGAGGGATTAATCTGGAAAATGTTCATTCACGACATGTGCTCAAGATATTCTTCCTTTGATCAGGACACCAAAACTGCGAACAATATTCCACGTACATCCCCATCAACAAAATTTGTAAGCATGCAGAACGCATTTACTTTTAGTGAGAGCACATTACTGCAGATCCTGGAATCTGTATTGAAAAATTCAAATGGTAGAGATTGCAGTGGGTCAGAAAACGTTCATGGAGAGACAGCAAGTTCATGTGTCGAGTCTCGATGATGCTTCATCATCTACATTCCGGTTCTTCTTTACGTCAAGGCAAACCTAACTTTTATTTTCCCGTTTGCCTAAGTTCCCTTTGTTTCTTTATCATAACTTACCGTGTGAGGTCTTTCGAAATTTCTCCTGAATATCTAACATCCAGTAGTTATCCATTGACTATGCAGAAAGGAAATACCTTCAAGCAAGAGGTATGCAAATTATGACTTCCCTTTTATAAAAGCGAAATCGTTCATGTGGAAATTGCAGCTACTTTCTAAGTGTCCAATATCATATTCTTTATCACCAATACCCTCCTGTGAATGATACGCTTACTGGACTATAATTCTGCACTTTCAAAGAACAAAGAGCTTTAGAGCACAGGAACAGGTCGTTCGGCCTTTAAGATTGCGCCGATCTGGATTTCTCTACCTAAACCTTCGACTATTTTCGAAGGATCTGTGTCTGTCTGATTCGTACCCAGCCATGTATTTGTCCAGATGCATCTTAAATGACGCTTTCCTAACCGCTTCTACCACGTCCGTTGGAAATGTGTTTCAGTCACTCACTCCACTCTGTGTAAAGAATTTGCCACGCATTTCTCCTGGAAAGTTTACACCTCTCACCCTGAACTCGTGACCCCTAGCAATTGAGTCGCACACTCTGGAAAAAGAAGCTTCTTGCTGTCCAATCTGCCCGTATTTCTCGTGATTTTGTTCACTTCAATCAAGTCCCGGCTCAACTTCCGTCTTTCAAATGAAAAGTACCCTAACCTACTCGACCTCCCTTTATAGTTAGCGCCGTCCATAACAAACCACACATCTTTGAACCTCCTGTACACCATCTCCATAGCATCCTCAACCTTTTGGTAATGTGACGACGAGAGCTGTATGCAGTATTCTAAACTGGAACTAACCGAAGTCCTATACTACTAAAACATGAGCTGCTCACTCCTGTACTCAACACGCCATCCGATAAAGGAAAGCATGCCACATTCCTTCTTGACCACTCTATCGACCTGCATTGCCTCCTTCTGGGAACTTAAGCACCCAGAACTCTCTGCACATCAACTTTCCTCAGGTCTTTTTCGTTTCCTCTACAGTTCGCACTTTAATTGGATATTGCAAAATGCATCAGTTCACACTTGCACCTCTGCCTCGTCTTCCCTTCATAAATCGAATGAAACTGTGTGTATATATATATATATTCAAAATAAATAGCAGAAGATGCAGTATTCACTAATGCAATCAATAAGTTTATTTATGCTTCTTCGAAATTCTGGTATGAAGTGAAATTGGTCCATCAGACTTAACAATGCTCAATGCTCAATGTTTTCAAATTCTACCTCGTCGCTGATATTAATGATTTGTGTCCTTGGTTACAGAAGTTCCATGGCCACTTGATATTTCTGGGAGATTTCCTGAGTCTTCCTGCATGAAGACAAACACAAAGCAATTGTTTAGTTTCCCTGTCCTATATGTGTTGTCCACAACAAATTATTCTGTCCACACACTCGCTGTTCCATATTTGATCTTCCAGCCATTTGTCCTTTGAAATATTAACGGGAGCTTTTCATCAATTTTTATGTTTCTTTTTAATTTGTATTCATCTCCTCTTTTTGAGTTACTTATCAATTTCTTCATCTACCTCGATTGTGTCCTAATGATTCTGACTCCACAACATTCAACATTTTATCTGACCCGTCCTTCGATCGAATGCAAACTTTAACTGCGTTTATTAAACATCGTTGAGTTTCCTTTCCGTTTATTCATTTTATAGCATGAAGGGAGATGCGTATATTGTACACCTTGCAGCTTTTCTTTTAATACCGCACCTTGCCTGTGTTTCATTCAAGTCTTTTCATGCACATTTCCAATTCCCTGAAGCTAACTTGCACTCACACCTTCATGCTATGCCTGACATTGACTTTTACACATAATCTGAAAAAAGGTCTACGTATCTGGCCATTGAAAACTCGAGATATTTTCTGATCACGACACCCACAAGCTTCTTTATTGCAATATGTTCAATTAACACTTCTGATCACAGAACACAAATTCTAAAACTTGGCGATCTCTACTTGATGTTCAACACTCTGCTGAAGTAAACCAACGCATTCATGCTCAAGAAATCCATTTTTCTCGGCATTCGCATTTGCATGTGTCAGCACAGTTTAAATGCAACTTGAATTTGTCTTTGATTACTGCAGTACCCACAAACCTGCACATATAATGTCCTGTTTTATAACATGCCCAACATTTGTGTTGCAGTTTTGACTTTGATATGTATCTGAGATCAATGTTTGCTTCATCTTGCTGCTTCTGAGCTGCACCTTATCAGATTCTATGTGGTCTGAGTGGCGTGCACTTTTATTTTATATTCTAGATTCCATATTTTGTTTGAAGCAGGCCATTTAATGCACGCAGTGCACACTAATCCTCCGATGAGTACCCATCCACCCAAACCAGCATTCCCAATGACTAACACAGCTGGCTGCCACTTCACGGAACATTCTGGACAATTTGAGTTTTGACAATCCAACTATCTTGCACATATTTTGTTATGAAAGTGTTGAGGTATTGTACCTTTAAGGTAATTGAAAAGCTAGCAAAACTACCTGACCCAGCACAAAGTGTTCTGAACAATTTAAAGCATGGACGACGCTAAGAGGGCAACTGCGTTTTCATAACAAAAATAAACAAATGCAAATTAGGCCAATCAGTTTAAGTTATGCCACATGATACCGAAATCAATTAAGTTTGAATTTAGTATTTTGATTATATTGAAAACAATGAAACGATCCAATGCTTTGTGGTAGAAAACAGGACATTTTGAACAGATAGAGGGAGAACTGCCACTGAGACTCATTGCTCGAGCTCTCGGAGAGATACCTACCTGGGGAAGGATTTTGCACAGCATAACATCGAAACTGACCTGTATAGAATCTACAGAGAAAATCTACGGAGGAAACTGAGCAAAGCTGACTGGTTTTGCAACGTGTTTCTTCAGAAAGTCCGAATCGGTTATTTTTATCAGACTAATATTGAAGAGTGGGAAGTCAAAGATAGGGTTAAGAGAAAGGAATTAGAAGCAGTTGTTAGTTTTAACATTCTGTGCTGGACTTCAAGAATACAGTTGTTTCCTTTAAGCAGGGAATTCTGATATATATCTTAGCCTCTCGAATCTTAACAGTTTACAACACGCAGTGAATCTTCTTTTGTGATCATGGTTGAAATTAGCAGAGGGGATAACACCATGTCACCATTACAGTTTGGGGGCGTACGTCCGCGATTTGAAGCGTTCTCAATGATCCAGTTTGCGATTTGCACAGACTTGAATCGAGTTGTGCGAAGAAAAAGTCCAGTAGATTTAAACACTTGCCCGTTAATGTCCTAGGTCGTTAAATAAACCGTCGGCCCGGCAATTTGTTTAATTTAAGTGACTCATGGTTGATTCAATTATAAGTGAAGGAAATGGCTCATAACATTGATAAAGAGGTGCATGGATTTAAAGATGATTCGTAAGTTTGTCAAGCAAGTTCAGCAGGAAACCAAAAGACAATACCTTTAGAATTCGCAAAGAACTTAGAACTAGGTTTAACCAAGGACAAATGTAAAGCTGAAATTATAAGCGACTTGCTCAAATACTTAGGTGTATTATGGAAACAGACGCGTGCAGTAGAGGTAGAAACGCTTAAATTATAATTGAGGAGAATAGTGTACGCAAAGAGACAGAAAAAGAGAAAGAGAGAGAAGAAAGAGAAACAGAGAGAGAAGCGAGGGGAGTGAGAGTGAAGGTTCTTGGCTGAGCAAAGAGAGACAGAAGAAAGGGACGGAGAGTGGAATAGAAAGTGAGACAGAGAAAGGGGAACGAAAAAGAGAGACAATAAATGGAGAGAGTTCTGTTTAGGGACCACTGCTGTTTGTCATTTTCATAATTGACTGGGACCCAAGCATAGGTGTATGGGTTATCAGGTTTGCAATTGACAGCAAAGTCGGTGGAGTGGTGGGAGTGTGGAAGAATGTAACAGTTTTCAGGGAGACTTGGATAAACTGCAGAATTGAGCTGAGAGGTGAAAATGGAGTTCAATGTAGATTCATGTGAGGTGATTCACTTTGGGAAGACTAACAGGAAGGCAGAATACTTGGTCAATATCAAGATTCTTGTTAGTGTGTACGTGCAGAGGGAACTTGGAGACCATGTGCACAGATCCCTGAAAGTTGTCACCCTGGTTGATAGTGCTGTTAAGAAGGCATACTTTGTGATAGGTTCAATAGGTGGAGTGACTGTGTTCTGGTGCTGTAATGTCTTGCTGCAACTGTACAAAACCCTCGTGCGGCCGCAGTTCGAATATTGTGTACAGTTCTGATCGCCCCATTACAAGAAGGATGTGGAAGCATTGCAAAAGATGCAGAGGAGATTTACCATGATACTACCTGATATGGAGGGAGGGTTTCATGAGGAAAGGCTGAGAGACTTGGTTCTTTTTTGATTGAAATTAAGTAGGTTAAGATCAGATTTGATAGAGACACACAGGATGATCAGAGGATTCGATAGGGTAGACAGTAAAAGGCTTTTTGCTCGGATGATAACGTCAGCATGTACGAGTGGGCACAGCTACATGTTGATGGGTGATAAAATGAAGACAGATTTCAGAGACAGGATCTTTACTCAGAATGTTGTGAGGGCGTAGAATGCCTTGACTGCCAATGTAGTTAACTCAGCCATATTAAGGACATTCGAACAATCCTTGGATAAGCACATGGATGATGATGGGATAATGTAGGGTGATGAGCTGAGATTAGTTCATAGGTAGACGCAACGTTGTGGGCCGAAGGGCCTCTTTTGAGGTCTATTGTTCTATGTTCTGTGCAGACTAATCAAGAGAGAATTTGAAATTGAGAAGCCGCGGGACTAAGTCAGCAAAGTCATGTGAACAGAGTGGAGATTATAACATAAGTAGTATTACAAAAAAATATGTCAAACTTCTGCCACATTTCGATGAAAAAGATACCAAAGCATCTGTATTTCATTGGAAAAAAAGGGCCGAGCAGAGGAAGTGGTGCAACGATTAAAGTTTACTTCTATTTCAAAGTAAACTGGCAGGCAGAGCTAGTGAGCTATTTGCCACGTTATCAGACGAGGGGTCAAGACGTTATAAAGACGTCAAACACGGCACTTTCGATGCATATGCATTGGTTCCAGAAGCGAATTGACAGCTATTCAGAAACGTAAAGAGAGTACCAGGTCAGACTTACGTTGAGTTCGAAAGAATTGAACATAGACATTTTAATAGATTGGCTCGTGCTTTAAAGATAACAGGACCTTCGGCGACAGTTGCAGTGGGAGGAGCGACAGCGAGGACCAGAAGCCGGATGGCAAGGTCTATTTAAAGTATTAAAAACTTACCTCGTGTGTAGACAGAGTACACGCATAACACGAACGGACACGGGACTGCTGGGTGATTGAGGCTTCATATTTGGGCGATTGATTTACCCGAAACACTACCCCGATATGTCTCCCATCATCTCCGACTGTAACAAAAAAAGCTTCTGTGTGCCGCATTGGTAAGTTGTTTTATTTTTGTAGTATCGCTGGGAATTAGAATCGTGGAATGGAAGCCAGGGCGGTTGAATGTTCTTCCGGTAGAATGTGGGAAGTAAGCGTCACCACTAGTGTCCCTGCTGACTCATATGAGGGAAGTGCACCCAACCCCAGCTCCTCGACAACTGCCTTAGGATTCTGGATCAAGAACGGGACGAACTTTGGATCATTTGGAAGGTGGAGAGAGTTATTGAGAGGAGTTATAGGGAGGTAGTCACACCTCATGTACAAGCAGAATGTGAAGGAGACGGAAAGAGATGTGGCATGCAGTGCGGGGATCCCCTGTGGCCGTTGCATTGAACAACAAGTAAACCATTTCAGATGCTGTTGGGGTAGCGGCTGTAATTACCAGGGCAAAGTAGTACGGCACAGGTCTCTGGCACTCCATCTGTCCCTGTTGCTCAGAAGGAAGTGGGTAGAGGATAAGAGCATTAGTCATTGGCGACTCAATATTTAGAGGGAAAACGTTCTGTGGGAAAGAGGGAGACGAGCGATTTGTGTGTTCCGCCCAGAGCCAGGGTTTGTGACGTCTGTGATCATGTTTTTGGATCTTTCAAGGGGAGGGGAGCAGCCCTAAGTCTTGGTCGCATATGCACCAAGGACACAGGTAGGAAGAAATATGAGCATTTCAGTCAGAAATTCAGGGAGCTGGGGTGGAAACTTAGCACCAGAGCAAACAGAGGTGTTATCTCTGGTTTGCTGCCCGTGCCACGTGCTAGCGAGGCGAGGGATACCGAGAGAAAGGAGTTGAACACGTGGCTGCAGGGATGGACCAGGAGAGAACGTTTGAATTCCTGGATAAATAGGGGTCTTCCTGGTGGTAAAATGACCTAGACAAAGGTTTGATCTTCACCTGAACGAGAGGTACGCCAATGCCTTGGGGTTCTGGTGGGGGCGGGGTGATTTGCTAATGTTTTTCGGATGTGATGAAACATATTCAGCAGGGAGATGGAACTCAAATTGTAGTTCGAATATCCAGGAGGTTTCGAGTAGTGAAATCAGTAATACGTTTAGAAGATGACAAGAGGTCCACGACAAGAAAGTTGGTTTGACTTGTGTCTACGTCAACGCCAGGAGAATTCAGAATCAAGTGGGTGACTTTGCTGCATGAGTTGGCACCTGAGATTTCGACGTAGTTGTCATTTCGGAGACACATGCAGATCAGGGACTGGAATAGTGTTTGCAGGTTCCGGTATTTAAGCATTTAAGTAAGATCACGGAAAATGATAAAAGAGGGGGTGGTGTGGTATTGTTCGGGAAGGATTTTTTCAAAGTTGCAGAAAGTATGTTTGCGGACGTTTGCAATGCAGGATTCCAGGTAATCCAAGATGGAGGACGGAAAAGTTCTGGATGAAAGATCGGCTCTTGTTTTGAGGTATTTTAAGTGTTTCAGGTGAACTCCTCGCAATTGTAGGAGAAGCAATTGCTGTTTCATATGTGCAGTTGCATTCTTTTGTAACTTTGAAGAATAAAGTCAAGGCAAACGCAGTTTTAAAACAGAGGTACTGACAAAGAAAGCACTTGGTGACGTCAGTGCAAGAGAATTAGAAAGAGAAAGAAACTGATACCACAGTGAACTGGCACAGTTACTGACTTTGCTGATTGAATTCATGCATCATTGGGCATCGTTGTACCCAGCTCAAAGAAGAGATGTTACTCTTTAATCCATTGCACAGTAGCAGAGAACAGGAGAAAGGAATTCAGACGAAATTCTTGACATCTCCTGGTGAAAAAAAACGGATGTGTGCGCGCGAACAGTGTCGGGTAGTGCACGTCTCCGCATTTACAACTTTTGTTCGTGTGTCAATTAAAACAATTTGAGAGATTAATTCAATTAGCCGTAGCAGAATCGGGAACTCCTTATCTCGTTTCTTATAATTTATGTGTAAATTGTGTAGAGGACCTGGTATTCGTGAAGTGATAAACAACACAGAACGGCTACCAGAACATGGTCTGACCACTAGGTTCTAAGCCTAAAACACTCCCACTATGATACTCTGCTCGCATGATCTGAATATATAAAAAAACACACCCATTACAAGATCTGTTGAATTACATTCTGTGAAAAATTGAAACCGATGGAATGAAAATCGCCTTGAGAGCGTGATGTAACATTTTCCTGTGAGGGAATTGTTTTCCATACTCGAGGAGAGTGCGCAGTGCAGTTCGCAGTTGTCAGTATTAGGACACCTCTCTTCTGGACATACATCCATGACCTTTTGTACTGAGCAGACAGTTTTAAACTCCAAAATAAGGCAACACACACAAATGAGCTAAACAATACTGCAAACACAGAAACTGGTCTTCACCAGAAGAGTCCATTTTGCTGAACATCTCCATGTCATTAGCTTGCACCTGAGGCTTGGACAATATCTTGTGTATGTGAATAATGTGAAGGTGACGCTTGATCTCACAAACTCAGAATTGCACGCAACTATGTATGTGTGGCTTGCAATATTAATTGATCATCTACTGTGATACTTTAGCACACGTTAAGAGCCAAAAAAAGACAACAGTCACTTCTGTGATTGGGATTTGAATCCTGCAGCCAACCGATTCAGCCGTGACAGAAAGAGCTCCTACTTTTCCAGCAGCGGTAATGCGATTGTCCAGCATCATGTACTGACTTGGACCCAGCATCCTTTCAGAAGATGGTATTCTCTGTGACATAAAAACACCATAAATGACACAAATGGCGTATAACGAGATATAATGACGTAAGGAATGCCGCAAATGAGATTTACTGTGATAGGAAACCATTGTCAAGAAACAAGCCGGGGTTTGCTGGTTTGTAGAAAAAGACGAAGAGCAAATACATTAGATTATCTACCGTGTGGAAACAGGCCCTTCGGCCCAACCAGTCCACACCGATCTTTGAAGAGCAACCCACCCAGACCCATTTCCTTCTGTCTCATGAAACTAATAATATGGACAATTCAGCATGGCCAATTCACCTAACCTGGATATCTTTGGATTGTGGGAAGAAACCGTAGGAAATGCATGCAGACACAGGGAGAATGTGCAAATTCCACACAGACAGTCATCCGAGACTGGAATCAAACCTGGGATCCTGGTGATATGAGACAACAGTGCTAAACACTGAACTAACGTTCTATGGCAAATGTGGCGACAAAACAGGAAACACAGGGTTGTGTCCGAATGGATGTTTTCCAGATGATGTGAGTTTGTTAATTGTAAATAAGAGGAAAATTATCTCACTTATGGACGTTTATTCTTTGAGGTTGGAGCATCGACACTTTCGGTTAATGATAAGAAACGTCTGTAGCAGGGTTCTTTGTTTCATGCAGTCATGATGAAATCAGAAATGACATTTCAGGAAATGCATTTCACAAGCTCATACCAGGATGTTTGAAAAGACGCATGCAGACACACAAGGTGTGAATTTAACAGGGCCAGGGAGTTTGGGCTGCTGGGGTGAGTTGGTCTTAGGGGCACATGCTCTTATTCGTTATCTGTAGTTGGAAAGGACATGTGTAACACTTGCAACTGAATAAGACTAAGTATAAAAAGAGCTGGTTGGTTTGAAAGGTGTAGAATTTTACGTGAACTATTATAAATTGTAAAATAACTAACCTGTTTGTTTTAGCTCTGCATTGATGGGAAATCGGTCAGCTCAGTCCGTTGCATAACTGGAAACCTATATGGAGTGAGACCAAAAGCGAGGAATTAATTCTCACACTGCCTCAGAATACAATAATGATCCTAATCTCACTCGTTCACCTTTTCCCTATTACAATGTAGACATTCGGACCACTTTAAAGGGAACTTTCACCAAAGTGAGCAGTAATTAACAGGTAGATGTAACACACTAGTATTTTTGCCATCTGTTGCCTTGAACAATTCATCGCAATCACCAGAAGTGGGAATGAGTCAATTTCATGTTCACTGATCTCCACCGAAGACATCTAGTGACAAGTCTCATTCGTATTCCTGTTTGAACTTTCTGTTCTTCATAGCATCCCTTTTAAAGAAAATCATCATGGCAGAATCAGATTTTCTGGCAACATTTAAACTACCCAATGTGATCAATCTAATTCCTTTCGATGGGTTCAATGACTTTATGCGAGTTTGCAGCAAAGAAATAATATGAAACGAATTAAACAGTATTTCCCAGAATATAACCAAGAGCAGGTTCAGCGATATGAAAAGATTATCGGGTAAAACCTCACCTCTGTTTCTCTACCCACAGACAGGAAGTCAGCAGGGGAATATGCAGAGCTTTTTGGATCAAACTTGAGATATTCCCAAGAGACATTGTAAAAAAATCAGACTTTTTTAACTAATAATGCTGTTTTAGTCAACATTGTTCCGTGACTCTGCCACAGGCTCTTCCAATTATCTCTGGTCAATGTCACTAAAGGCTCCTCTCAAACTCCCATCCTCGAGGTTTACTTGCCTCCATACTGTGATATAATCCACCCGAGCTGGCCAATGCACTAGAAATGGCTTCCAATGCTCTGCAATATGTCCTAATGTGACAACAGGGCCCTTCCAACCAGTTGCTCCATGCAGTTTCTGCCGTTCTGAGATGAAGCCTCACTCAGAACACCTTTTCTGAGATAGACCAGTGATTATTGGAGCAACAGACTCAGGAAAGAGATATTGAAAATATTGTGCAAATAGACTTTATTGAAAAATACGTTTCCATGACTTCTTGCGATGATTACAGACAATGTCACATCGCCGCTGTCACGGGGTTTGCCATTCCATCGCTTTTAACTCCTCACAGAATGCAATTCAGTGACATTTCACCAAACGTCCTTGGAAAGTTCATACAGATAACATGACCCATACTTAAAACATTGTCAACAACACTTACCATTACGACATCCAAGTGTATGGTTCTGAAAAAGCACATCCGGCCAGGCAGCATCCCAGAAGCAGGCATAAGTCCTACATCAGGAATTTTCCAGCACCACGCACTTTGACTCTGATTTCCAGGATCTGCAGTTCTCACTTTCTCCTATTATTGCACCCAAGAAAGCGTGGCTTGATTTTCATAAATGCTGAAGATATAAGAATGTTTTGTATGGATAAATTGTGTTCCTGTTTGAATTGTAATTTAGCAGGCATTCAGAGTAAGTTTCAGATTGTCACAAATTCGTGTTCATTACTATGGCCAAAACTCCAACCCAAGAAAGGAGAAGTCTGACCCTTCATCCCGAATATTCACATGGTCGCTCGCTCCTAATGTCCAGTTCGAAAACTGTATGATGGAACATGCAATCTGACAGAGCGCCTGTGAGAATTCTCCACTATTTGATCTAAATCTGCAACATAAACTGTCTATTGCAGCTGTGGGTGCGGTGGAGTAAATGGGCGAACCTTGATATTCCATGGTGTAGATTCACACTGTTTTCATCAACTTATTGTTTAAAGCCCCCCCCCCCCCGCCCCGACACACACACACACACACACACACACACACACATACACACACCCGCCAGAAACTATGCAGACACAGAGGAACAGGACGAGGTTATTCAACACACTGATCATGCCCCGCTATTCGATATAGTCTTGGCTGACTGAAAACTTCAATATTTTTTACCAGCCCATCTGTAAAACTGTCACACATTATGAAACAGACATGTATCGATTTTTTCCTTGAAAATAAAACGAATGTGACAGTGCAACTGTGGAATGGAGATGTTTTGCTCGAAGCCAGTTGTGTTTCAGCATATTCTTGGCAGAGTTTGCGAGTGAGCACTAAGTTCTTTTCCGATTATGTTTTGAACAATGCAACTCCCTGACAAATTGATACACGAAGGTGAGCATCTCCCTCTGATGAACAACAGAGACTGGATCTCCAAATGACAAGAAAAGACAATTGATCATCAGAGCGTTCTTGAATGATTCACATCTGAACTAAAGCTTGACTCTGTTGGAACGCGAACACAGCAAGTTCGAATGACACCTTTAACAAAGATGTGCTGTCCATTGTACCACAGAGTCTCCCTTAATCGTACACCAAGTTGCCCTTGCCCCATTGTGTTCAGTCTCCTATCCAGCATCTATTCATTCTTGCCTGACTTTCCAGTAGTTGATATGTTTCCACTTACGCTCTGTCATTTCTCTTGTTAGGCTACATCCTGCTGAAATAATCTGATGACCCTTAGCTTCAACACGCGTTTAGGAAGTTAATTCCAAATAAGCAGCATTCCTTCAGTGAATGAATTATTTCTAAATCTTCTCTAAACATACTCTCTCTTGCTTTTAATCAATATCCCTAGTTATTGATTTTTCTCTTAAGAAGTTATTCCTGACACACATGTCGCTCCCATTCATAGCTATGTGCACCTTAGTCACTACCTCAACCATCCTTTTCTGGTATTAGATAAACAACCCAGCTAAGCTAGTCTATCTTCATTGTGGAAATGGTCCAGCCCAGGAAACCTCCTGGTCAATCTCCTTTGAACACCCTCTCGTGCAATCACACGCTTTCTGCAGTCTGGCGATCAGAACGGTATAAACTTCATCAAGGAAAAGCCGAAATATATAAACAAATCCAACAGGTCAAGTACCTCTGTGTAGAGAAAGGAGAGGTAATGTTTTGAGCCTACCGATTCCCCCTTCAGCACTGATGTGGGTAGGATAGGAATGTGAAAGAAGGCAGGCAGGTTGGAAAATGGTCGAACTCGATCTTGGTTCCTGAAGGCTGACGGTGTCGAAGGAGAAAATGATGTGCTGCTCTTCCAGTTTGTGTTGTGCCTTACTAGAGACTAAAATGGTGGCATGCGAAACGATGGGATGGATTGATGTAACAGGAAATTGGAACCTGTTGGTTTATGGTGGAAATAACACAGAACGATTAATGCCTTACAAATGTGTACAGAAAGCGACACACTCGGACATGATCCTGAATTACAACAGCAGCCAGCCGAAAACACCCAATAGAAACTGCATTCAGACCCTGTTCAAAGGTTCGCAACACACTGCAGCAATACCAACCTGCGAAGTGAAGGAGATCACCTCTGCAGAGTATTCACCAAGAATGGACATCCACAGATCTTCATTCACAGATGCCTAGCAGACAAACAACCAACGAGGACATGCCACGACCTAACTCACTAGCCACGCTACCTTATTGGAACTAACAGCCAGATTTCTCCCATCACTCGTGTTCATGACAACCCATAAACGGACAGCCACGCTCAGACAACAAGTCACGAGGTCAAAAGACCCTACATACATCATGTGCAAGACAAAAGTAATTTACAAGATTCCATGCAAAAACTTGCAGGTCAAACAGGCAGACAACTAGCACTCCACATCTGCCAACACCAACTCGCCACTAAAGTGCACGACTAGCTGTCCTGAGAAGCCATACAATCAAATGATAGGGACCACAAATTCGACTGGGACAACGCAACGATCACAGGACAGATTGAATGCAGGAGAGCCAGAGAATGTCGGTAAACATGGCACCCATTCAGAGAGACCATGAACACACGCATTGACCTCGTCTCAATATACCGGCCACTACAACTAACACCCAGAAGCGTTAGGTGCACAGGAGAGCCAAATAAATTCCAGAAGTCACAATAAGCATCGCTTTATAGGAGGCGTCAAAGCAATGAAGATGTCACACAGACAGTGGATGAAACGTCTGGAAATCAACTTTCCAGCTCGAGTACCAAGCAACAAATCTTTACACATCCCTTGAAAGCAAGAGCAATTCCCGTTGAAATTTGAAAACATTCTGTTGATTCCTGATGAAGGACTTTTATCCGAAACATCGATTGTCCTGCTCCTCTGACGCTACCTGACCTGCTGTGGTTTTCCTGCATAACACTGCCGACATTGATTTCCCTAATATCTCCAAATATCCTGTTATGGCAATCATTTATCTCACAAAAATTGTTTATTTTCAATATTGCAATTAGCTATTGTGACGAGAAAGTGTGTTAGCATATAGAACATAGAAAAGTACAGCACAGAGCAGGGCTTTTGGCTCACGTTTTTTATGCCGAGAATGAATCCGAATGTATAATAAAATAACGTAACCTACGCACCCCTTAATTCATTGCTATCCATGTGTATGTCCAGCCGTCGCTTAAATGTCCTTAATGACTCTGTTGCCACCTCCACCGTTGGTAACTCATTCCAAGCATTCTCAACTCTCTGCGAAAAGAACTTTTCTTTAACGTCTACTCTGTACTTATCTCCTAAAATCTTGAAAGTAAGGCCCGGCGTACCTCCCATTTTTGCTCTGGAGAAATGTCTCTGGCAATTGACTCAATCCAGTGGAAATACATGATTTTCAGATGAAAACGTCAGAGTGGTTCCCAGCTTGATTGACAGAGGTCTTCCACATGTATGCATTCCAAGCTGCAATAAAGTAATCTTGTGATGATATTGTAAGGTCTGAAGACAGGATATTTGTATGTACCCACAATAGCAGAAAGAATGGTATTTTCTGATGTCCATTGAATCAAGGTTCATGATTCCTTGACACCAAAATCGGACAAACGGAGTGTTGATTAGTTTACTTAAAGTGTGGAAACCGGCCCTTTGGCCGAACAAGTCCACAGTGACCGGCAACTCACCCAAACTCATTACCCCCTTCACCTAACAAAACGGGCAATTTAGCACGGCTAATTCACCAAACCAGAACACCCGAAGAAAACCTACACAGACAGTCGCTTGAGGCGGGGATCGAACCGAGGTCTCTGTAACCGAGGTTAGTCAGCAGTGCTAACCACTGCGCTACCGTGCCGGTTATTGGGAAGCATAATGACTCTCAGGTGTGGAACGTAGCTGCTTCTTTCATATTTGCAACAGGAATGTTAGAAAATCCAGAATTGAGTGATCCTTGCTCAACTGAAAGTGATATTGCAAAGCAGGATATCACAAAGCAAGGGATGCATAAAGGAATTGATGTCTCTTTGTTATCACCAACTGGGAAAAACATTTCGTCTTTTTGTTGGACAGAACGTGGATGTTTTCTGAAGTGGCTTGACTCTCACCCGTCCGACATATCTCCTGCACTTCCTCCTCGTGACCTATGACGTTGTGGTGCGATTGGAGGTCCCAGGGCAGTTTATTGAAGATACTTCCCTGAGGTTCCAGCGGCCTGCACGGGAAGCACTGGGTTGGCCAACCACAATCGTTTTACACGGGAACACATCTCCACATTAAACAGCGTCGAGGCAATCGTCCCTTCAGTCTACGTAAAGTTCAAGACCCATCAAACTGAAATTCCTTAGGTATGTTTGGAAGAATTTCTTCCAGATGTTAGCTAATTATTGCTGTGTGCACTGGGTTAAAGTTTGAACATAGATATTTTTGAAATTTTGTGATTCTAAGTGAAATCACATTTCGAAAAACAGAATTTGCGAATGTAGACGAAGTTTATCTTTACTCAGCCACAACATGTTCGAGCTGTTGCATATTACACGACAGCAGTGGAAATCTTTTATCTTCATTTTCGAAAATGAATGCCGCATGCCAGATGGAAATCTGAATACATCTCATGAGAATTTGCACGACAGGTAGTAGGATGGTGCAGTGGGAGTTTGCTGGTCTCATAATCCCGCAGTCGAGGGGTCAAAATTATTCTCTGTTATTTGCTGCATCAGACAGCTCTGTGTGACAGTGCTCCATTGTAAGTGTTCCACGCTGCGCGTTTTGATCACCTTTCTGCATCCCTTAGCTTCATGTATCTGACATAAATATCTCATATTAGCACCCTGGCCAAAGGCGCACAGGTGAGTTAGGATATTTTTGAAGGATTGAGTGTTTTCCTATTCTCTGTCGGTCTGTTTCGAATCATAGAAACTCTTTTCTGCGGTGGGAATGAACTGGTGAAGCTAAAACAGATTATGTGTGGTTTTGCCCATTTCCTGCAGCAATTAGCCACGCCAATTCAGACATGACGATCGACATGTTGGAGACACCATCAGGACACAGACGCATGCTGCATTATTAGAACATATATTGCCAATTGTGAATAACCTCAGAAAGATACAAGCGGCAGTGACTCGCCGTGGACTCGATGGGCTGAATGGCTTCGGTCTGCACGAGAATGAAGTCACGGATTGATGCTGTCCCTCTCCCTGGGACAGAGCGGCTGAGAGAGAAACAATGGCTTATTTAAACCCAAATTTCCGCGTTGGACTATCTGCAGCCCCGCAGCTCAGGGCCGTGGGGAGACTTTCAGTGAGTGAAGGCTGTACTTGATTCCCTTCCTCTGGGACAGTTGTGGCTTTGATGTTAACTGCTGACAGGTCGCCGCAAATAAATTGATGGTTAGATTAGAAAAGCACTTTCTGCAGGATTGCCTTCCTGAAGACGGATTCTGAACACGAAATTGCACTCAGAGTTTACCTGAGGGATGAGTCTCTCGTGTCCATTTCTTTATGTTTCACCAGCTCAGCATCTCACTGTGAGTGGTGCTGCAGACTACCATCCGGGGAGCAGGGATGCAGAATTAGAAGCAAAAGTTCTGGAAACAATTTGCTGTTTGGAATTCCTTCACCAATATGGAATATATTACATGCTGAGCGAGTCTCAGCTTGTCGGAAGTGGGCGCTTGCTGTCGGCGGTGGCTCGTTGGTCTAGTTTTATGATTTTGTTTCAGGTGTTTGTGTAGTACCAGAATGCGAGAGTTCACGGGTGCAAATCCCGCACGCCCCCTTCTTTCATGTCGTAGCTTTACCAAAATGCCCACTCTAGAGGAGCATCGCAGATTATGAGGGCCACTGAAGCCTGCACCCCTTGTACTTCATGGAATTGGCTGGTTTGGGAGATTTTGCCAATAGCTACAGCTCAATCACCTCCTCCTGCCAGCCATCTCTCTTCTCGCACTAACTGATGGAGGCCAGATCAAGTTCCCTCTCTGAAGAGTTTAAGAGGATCAGTTCGGTTTTCAATGACCGTTGGTAACACTCATTGTCTCTTTTTATGAGTGCACAGCCTGAAATAAATCTACAGGATTCATTACAGTCAGTTGCAAGACTTTAATGCCATTGGGAAAGTGTAAGAAACAGTAATAGAAATGGGAATAAGGACCATTTGGAAATACATTTTAAAATCAAGCAGAGTCGGTGTGGTTTTGTGAAGGGGAATCGTGAATAACAAAGTTTGCTGAAACATTCATATAGGCAGATACTGAATAGGCTGTCTGCTATTGACTAATAGCAGATGAAATGCACCAAGGATTGTGAAGGAAATGAGGCTGAGTATAAGCTGAAGCGGGCGGACAAGTGTCAGTGCAAATTTGTAACAGAGGTGTTAGAAGTGATTTATCTTGACAGTAAGAGTACAGAGAGACAGAACAAAATAAAAGAGACTTTTCTAATGTGGGGTGGGTCAGAGCAGAGACAGCAAGGTCTCCAATCACAGCAAAGAACTTGCCAGTGGAGCGATTCTGAATGGATAAAGAGGGTTACACGTTGTTTAAAAATCCTGCAGACCAACTCTTCTCACTTCATATTTATTTCAATAGTTAACGTTTTGAGGCAACTTCACATCTACTCACACAAACCCCGGCAAACAAAGTCGTGTTATCACGCAGACTGCTATCTCATGTCATCCATCATTCACCACCAACTATCCACGCACAGCTATTCATTCTCCCAGACTGATTGGGGTTCATTTATTTCTCTATCAATCTGATATTTCCCTCTGGGCTCTTTCTCAACCTACCTTTTACATTTGCCCCCTCCTCCCAACCTATTCCTGCATTATGAATCAACCTTTTCCACGCTTCAAACTGATCCCAGGAAAGTTCCCGGAACTCGAAACGTTACCTCTGATTTCTCTGCAACTACGATGCCAAAACTGATGAGCATTTCCAGCAATTTTTGTTTTTCTTTCTGATTTCCAACAGTCGTCGTTTGTTTGGTTTAGTTTAATGACACACTGATTTCTCTTGTTTCCATTGCTGCTCGCTAGTGGTAAGCGCTGATTAATGCAGCAAAAAAAAACTGAGAAATGACTTAATGTGCGTTTATTGACATGTCATTAACAGGAGATTAGCGCAGTGAGAGTGGCCAACAGAAGATCGCCTAACATTTTAAGAGACTGATAGCATTATCGACTTATTTGAAGAGAGACATACAGTGAACAATTCTAACTTCAAAAATTAAAGCCACATTCCCAGACAGAAAAAAAGAGCTGATCTTCCTTATCAGCACTATCTTTGCTCAGTAGCAGTCACATAACATCTGGTATGCAATCTATTTTTTTAAACAGAGTATTTTCCACCATTTGCATACTTTTGACTAAATGAAATACTTACACGCTGAAAAAATACATGCGAAAGAATGTGTTTTTGAAGTACAATATTGATAGTGACTAGAAATATGATGAAGGTCCCCTGTTGCAGATATTCGGCGAGTTATTGGATGCAATGTCAATAAGCCGGGTAGAGAAACTGAAAGATATCACCGGAAATGGAGATAAGAATGAGGGCGTGGAGCGACCCTTTGGCGGCAGTGAAGCAATTGGTGAGCGCACGGGTCTTCTATTATGGTATAGGGGTGCGTAAAATGCTGAATCTGGGAGATCCAAAATCACCTTGATGAGCTTCTATTGACATGGGGCAGGGAGCACTGGGGCATCAGGTTGGGAGATCCAACCTCACCCAGAGCAGCTTCTATTGACATGGAGCAACATGGAGCATTGGAGCATCAGGCCAGGAGCTCCAACCTCACCTGGAGCAGCTTCTGTTGACATGGAACAGGAAGCATTGGGACATCCAGAGGAGGAAAATGATCCTCAGGCATTTCAATCTGAAGCAAAATCGGTTGTGGATAGAGGGAGCAGCTGTCCCAGGTAAATTTCTCCATTAGAAAGAAAAATACTGCAAATATTCAACTCGTGGAGGTGCATCTGTGCAGAGATAGATGGGGGGAATATTTAGTTTCTCCCCTTTCTTATATGACTGGCAATGCACCATGATAAATTCTGGGAAAGGCTCTTCGGCTCGTTATACATTTTTCAGTTTCTCACAATCTTGGAAAGGTCATTACAGTAATCCACAACTCTGAGATTTAACCAAGTCATCCCAGAAAGCCAGCAAAATCGAGAATACTCAAATGTTTATGTTTTTCAAATAGCCACTACCTACCTCCGTTATTTTAGCATAAGCAATCACACAAGCCTACAATGTATCCCAATAACCAATCAGATTCTGCCACAACTTTACAACGAAGGGAAAGACAACGGAATGAGGACATGCCACAACTCAAAGGACTAGCCACACTACCATACACCAAAAACATTTCCGAACTCACACACTACTGCAACTACAACTCATAACAGCACACAAACCAACAGCCACTCTCAGACAAAAACTCACCAGGACGAATGACCCGATACCCAGCATGGAAAAAACCAATGTAGTGTACAAATTCCCATGCAAGGACTGCACAAAACACGACATACGACGAACAGGAAGACAGCTAATGATCCGCATCCATGAGCACCAACTAGCCACGAAACGACATGACCAGCTATCCCTCATAGCCACACATTCAGAGGACAAGCAACATGGGTTTGACTGGGACATCACTACTATTATAGGACAAGTCAAACAGAGAACAGCTAGGGAATTCCTCGAGGAATTGCACTCATCCACAGATTTTTATCAACAAACACATCGACCTGGACCCAATATAGCGGCCACTGCAGCGGACAGCTGGAACTCATAACCGGAATCGACAGACACAAATCACTATTTGTGCCGGAGGAAACATCACAGAAGCGCTTCAAAGGAGGGTCCCAAGCACTGAGGATATAACCTAGAGAGGGGACGAAACATCTCCAACACAAATTCCGAGCTCGGCGTACAGAATCACAACATATCTTTATCATAGAAAGTTAAGGAAAGTCCTAAAGCCTTTTTTTTCGTAGAATAAATTAAACTGCATTTATTTAAATGCAAGGGGGCTAACATGGAAGGCAGATGAACTCAGGGCATGGTTAGGAACATGGGACTGGGATATCATAGAAATTACGGAGACATGGCTCAGGGATGGGCAGGACTGGCAGCTAAATGCTCCAGGATACAAATGCTACAGGAAGGATAGAAAGGGAGGCAAAAGAGGAGCGGGGAGTCGCATTTTTGATAAGGGATAACATTAAGCTGTTCGAAGGGAGAATTCCCGGATATGCATCCAGGGAAGATAATTGGGTGGAACTGAGAAATAAGAAAGGGATGATCACCTTCTTGGGATTGTATTATAGACCCCCTAATGGTCAGAGGGAAATTGAGAAACAAACTTGGAAGGTTGAATGTCTTGTAAAGAGGAAGAAGGAGGCTTACATAAGGTTGAGGAAACTAGGTTCAGACAGAGCGTTGGAGGGATATAGGATAGCCAGAAGGGTTCTGAAGAAAGGGATTAGGAGAGCTAAGAATGGGCATGAAAAATCTTTGGCGGATAGGATCAAGGATAACCCCAAGGCATTTTATGCGTATGTGAGAAACATGAGAATGATGAGAACGAGGGTAGGTCCGATCAAGGACAGTAGTGGGAGACTGTGTATTGAGTCGGAAGAGATAGGAGAGTTCTTGAATGAGTACTTTTCTTCAGTATTTACAAACGAGAGGGACCGTATTGTTGAAGAGGAGAGTGTTAAACGGATTGGTAAGCGAGAAGAGATACTTGTTAGGAAGGAGATGTGTTGGGCATTTTGAACAACTTGAGGATAGACAAGTCCCCCGGGCCTGACGGGATATATCCTAGGATTATGTGGGAAGTACGACAGGAATTTTCAGAGCCGTTGGAAATGATCTTTTCGTCTGCACTGTCAACGGGGGTGGTACCAGGGGACTGGAGAGTGGCGAATGTTGTGCCCCTGTTGAAAAAAGAGAATAGGGATAACCCCGGGAATTACAGGCCAGTTAGTCTTACTTCGATGGGAGGCTAAATAATGGAAAGGGTACTCAGGGATAGGATTTATGAGTACCTGGAAAGATACTGCTTGATTCGGGACAGCCAGCACGGATTTGTGAAGGGATGTCTTGCCTTACAATTCTTATTGAATTCTTTGAGGGGGTGGCCAAGCATGTGGATGATGGTAGAGCAGTGGGCGTCGTGTACATGGATTTTAGTAAGGCATTTGATAAGGTTCGAGCTGAAAATGTGTTGCTGGAAAAGCGCAGCAGGTCATGCAGCATCCAGGGAACAGGGCAATCGACATTTCGGGCATAAGCCCTTCTTCAGGAAGGATTCTCCTGTCCCCTGGATGCTGCCTGACCTGCTGCGCTTTTCCAGCAACACATTTTCAGCTCTGATCTCCAGCATCTGCAGACCTCACTTTCTCCTCCTATTTGATACGTTTCCCCATGGTTGGCTTATGCGGAAAGACAGCAGGCATGGGATAGAGGGAAGTTTGGCCAGTTGGATACAAAACTGGCTAACCGGTCGATGTCAGAGAGCGGTGGTAGATGGTAAATATTCAGCGTGGAGCCCAGTTACAAGTAGAGTTCCGCAGGGATCAGTTCTGGGTCCTCTGCTGTTTGTAAGTTTTATTAATGTCTTGAAAGAGGGAGTCGAAGGGTGGGTCAGTAAATTTGCAGATGATACGAAGATTGGGGGAGTTGTGGATAGTGAGGAGGGCTGTTGTCGGCTGCCAAGAGACTTAGATATGATGCAGAGCTGGGCTGAGGAGTGGCAGATGGAGTTCAACCCTGTCAAGGGTGAGGTTGTACATTTTGGAAGGACAAATAAGAATGCGGAATACAGGGTTAAATGGAGGGTTCTTACTAAGGTGGAGGAGCAGAGGGATCTTGGGGTCTATGTTCATAGATCTTTGAAAGTTGCCACTCAGGAGGATAGAGCTTGTCAGAACGCCTATGGTGTATTAGCGTTCATTAGCAGAGGGATTGAATTCAAGAGTGGTGAAGTGATGTTTCAACTGTACAGGACCTTGGTTAGGCCACATTTGGAGTACTGTGTGCAGCTCTGGTTGCCTCACTTTAGGAAAAATGTGGAAGTTTTGGAGAGGGTGCAGAGAAGATTTAGCAGGATGTTGCCTGGAATGGAGAATAGGTCGTACGAGGATAGGTTGAGAGTGCGAGGCCTTTTCTCATTGGAACGGCGAAGGATGAGGGGTGACTTGATAGAGGTTGAGAAGATGATCAGAGGAATAGATAGAGTACACAGTCAGAAACATTTTCCCCGGGTACAACAGAGTGGTACAAAGGGACATAAATTTAAGGTGAAGGGTGGAAGGTATAGCGGGGACGTCAGAGGTAGGTTCTTTACCCAGAGAGTGGTGGGGTCATGGAATGCGCTGCTTGTGGGAGTGGCAGAGTCAGATTCATTGGTGACGTTTAAACGGCAATTGGAAAGGTACATGGATGGGTGCTTATGCTAGGACAAATGTTCGGCACAACATCATGGGCCGAAGGGCCTGTTCTGTGCTGTATTGTTCTATGTTCTATGTTCAATACACTATGAGATCTCAGCTATCTGTAAGAATAATAGGGTGGTTATGGAAGGGGATTTAACTTTCCAAACATCAACTGTGACTGCCATAGTGTTAAAGGTTTAGATGGAGTGGAATTTGTAAGTGTGTACCAGAAAGTTTTCTGATTTAGTATGTGGATGTACCTACGAGAGAAGGTGCAAAACTTGACCTACTCTTGGGAAATAAGGCAGGGCACGTGACTGAGGTGTCAGTCGGGGAGTACTTTGGGACCAGTGAACATAATTCTATTCGTTTTAAAACAGTGATTGGAAAGGATAGACCAGATCTAAAAGTTGAAGTTCTAAATTGGAGAAAAGCCAATTTTGACGGTATTAGGCAAGAACTTTCAAAAGCTGTTTGGAGGCAGATGTTCGCAGTTAAAAGGACGGCTGGAAAAAGGGAAGCCTTCAGAAATGAGAGAACAAGAATCCAAAGAAAGTAAATTCCTGTCAGGGTGAAAGGGAAGGCTGGTAACTATATGGAATGCTGGATGACTAAAGAAATTAAGGGTTTGGTTCAGAAAAGGAAGGAAGAATATGTCAGGTATAGACAGGATAGATCGAGTGAATCCTTAGAAGAATATAAATGAATTAGAATTATACTTAAGAGGGAAATCAGAAGGGCAAAACGGGGACATGAGATAGCTTTTGCAGATAGAATTAAGGAGAACCCAAAGGGATTTTACAAATATATTAAGGACAAAAGGTTAACTAGGGAGAGAACAGGGCCTGTCAAAGATCAGCAAGGAGGCCTTTGTGTGGAGTCATATAAAATGGGGAGATGCTAAATGAATATTTTGCATTAGTATTTACTGTGGAAAAGGATATGGAAGATATAGACTGTAGGTAAATAAATGGTGACATTTTGCAAAATGTCCAGATTACAGAGGAGGAAGTGCTGGATGTCTTGAAACGCTTAAAGGTGGATAAATCCCCAGGACCTGACCAGGTGTACCTGAGAACTCTGTGGGAAGCTAGAGAAGTGATTGCTGGGCCTCTTGCTGAAATATTTGTATCATCACTAGTCACAGGTGAGGTGCCGTAAGACTGGAGGTCGGCAAACGTGGTGCCACTCTTTAGGAAGTGTGGTATGTACAAGCCAGGGAACTATAGACCATGAGCCTGACCTCGGTGGTGGGCAAGTTGTTGGAACAGGATATAAATGTATTTGGAAAGGCAAGGACTGATTAGGGATAGTCAACATGGCTTTGTGCGTGGGAAATCATGTCTCACAAACTTGATTGAGTTTTTTTGATGAAGTAACAAAGAAGATTGATGAGGTCAGAGCAGTAGATGTGATCTATATGGACTTCAGTAAGGCGTTCGACAAGGTTCACCATGGGAGACTGATTCGTAAGGTTTGATCTCATGGAATACAGGGAGAAGTAGCCATTTGGATACAGAACTGGCTCAAAGGTAGAAAACCGAGGGTGGTGGTGGAAGGTTGTTTTTCAGACTGGAGGCCTGTGACCAGTGGAGTGCCACAAGGATCAGTGTTGGGCCCTCTACTTTTTGTCATTTATGTAATTGATTTGGATGCGAGCATAAGAGGTACAGTTAGTAAGTTTGCAGATGGCACCAACATTGGAGGTGTAGTTGAGAGCGAAGAGGGTTACCTTAGATTATAACAGGATCTTGACCAGATGGGCCAATGGGCTGAGAAGTGGCAGATGGAGTTTAATTCAGATAAATGTGAAATTCTGCATTTTGGGAAAGCAAATCTTAGCAGGACTTACACACGTAATGGTAAGGTCCTATGGAGTGTTGCTGAACAAAGAGACCTTGGAGTGCTCTTTCATAGCTCCTCGAAAGTGGAGTCGCAGATAGATAGGATAGTGAAGAAGGCGTTTGGTATGCTTTCCTTTATTGGTCAGAATATTGCATACAGGAGTTGGGAGGTCATGTTGCGGTTGTACAGGACATTGGTTAGGCCACTGTTGGAATATTGCGTACAATTCTGGTCTCCTTCCTATCGGAAAGATGTTGTCAGGCTTGAAAGGGTTCAGAAAAGATTAACAAGGATGTTGCCAGGGTTGGAAGATTTGAGCTACAGGGTGCGGCTGAACAGGCTGGGGCTGTTTTCCCTGGAGCGTCGGAGGCTGAGGGGTGACCTAATAGAGGATTACAAAATTATGAGGGGCATGGATAGGATAAAAAAGCAAAGTATTTTCCCTGGTGTCGGGAAGATCAGATCTGGAGGGCATAGGTTTAGGGTGAGAGGGGAAAGATATCATAGAGACCTAAGGGACAACATTTTCACGCAGAGGGTGGTACGTGTATGGAATGAGCTGCCAGAGGAAGTGGTAGAGGCTGGTACAATTGCAACATTTAAGAGTCTTTTGGATGGGTATATGATTAGGAAGGGTTTGGAGGGATATGGACCGGGTGCTGGCAGGTGGGACTAGATTGGGTTGGGATAGCTGATCGGCATGGACGGGTTGGACCGAAGGGTCTGTTTCCATGCTGTACATCACTATGACTATATGACTCTATAAATATGAGTCATGCTTTTTTGAAGATCCAAAACAGACCAAATCATACAGTAAATTGAACGTTTCCTGGGGTAAATAGATGTACAGAAAGATCTGGGTGTACAGGTCAATTGTTCCCTAAAGTTGGCAACGCAAATGAGAGGGGAAAATTTCTGGGAGGTATGCGTGGAAAGTTCTTTATGCAGAGGTTGGTGGGTGCCTGAAACGTGTTACCAGTGGAGGTGGTAGGGGAGATAACGACAGTGCCATTCAAAATGTGTCTGGACAGATACATGTATGGGCAGAGAGGAAAGTGAAACGGACCCATTGGAAATAGGCACCAAGTTCAGATTAAGAATCTTAGTCGACACAGATTTGGAGGGCCGAAGAACCTGTTCCTGTGCTGTACTTTTCTTTGATCTTATCATTTCAATCAATTTGATGAACTAAGTCGAACTATCTCCAATGAAGCTGTATCCATTCGAACTAGGCAATCCAAAGTGAATGCAATCATCCAGTCTTATCGGTTCCTGTGACGTTTGTCACATGTTTCCTACATTCATACCCGATTCCATGAACAGTAAATGATACCAGTCCACTTGCCTTTCTTATTATCTCTCCTCATTGATATTGAAAATGAAGTTTTTTGTCATTCTTCATTTTGATATGCCGTTTACCTCAGCATTATGGCGTAAGTTTTGTCTCTATATTATTAATTTAATCACTTTGAATCCGTCGTATGGAATGTCAGATGAGAAATCTGCACTTCTTTTACGCTTGTAATGGGTATGGGATTGTCTTCCTGGGTCTCTGTCACGAGCAGCTGGAAACGTGACATCTTCTTCAACGGGATTACCTTCAGCTGCACCATGTTAGGGATTTTTTTGTTTAGACTCTGCTTTACTGAAGCATTTGAGAGGGTTATCAACAGAACAGTGTTAATCTGGTAATGAACTTTGAAAGAAATGCCAAATGTAAGTTGATTATGAATAAGACAAGCACAAACAATAAAGTACTTCTGTGGGGACTGGCAAATAGGCAACAAGAGTAAAGTGCTGACATTACGAATACATTTCCAGATCCACTTGCAGAGCAGGAAACCTTGTAACTCGAAATCACTCAGCTTTTTCCATGAATGCTCTCGAAACAAAACAGACTATCTACTTCAAGAAAGAGAAAGAAATAACTAATCTGGTAGTCATTACAGAGGCGTCAGTGCAGTGTGACAGGATTTTACAGCTGAAAACTGAGCACCACGTGGTATATCAAACTGACAGTAAAATAGCAAATAAGAAAGGAGGTGGGACTGACACATATTTTGATGATTTTACTCACATAATGAAAAGAATATCCGAACGTTAGGAAAAACGACTATTTCATGGAAGGAATGCTGAGAAACGTAAACAGCAAATGAATACCATAAGTTGTAAGAGAATGATGGGACATTCACGGCATACTTCAGCACAGACAGAATCATGAAATTCCAGTGATTGCAAATAAACAAAACAGGAAATAATAATGAACGTGTCCATCCAATTTCTGTCATTTAAAGCAAATACTTAGATACGGCATGTCGAAAAAAATCCTCCTTTGTTTGCAAAAGATACTACTTCCAAACTGTCGTACAGAATCCGGAAAGAAAAGAGAAAAATATAGTCTCTGAGACTGTGCAGAGCTTGAAGACAGAAGAGCCCATTATTCCTCCAACATGGAATTCAAAAGTCTAAATTATGACAAAAGATGCCATTTAAGAAAACTGATAGAATGTTGTCATTCATTCCGAGGGCAATGGAATACCGTGGTCGGGAGATTCTCCGCTTGTCATGGGTGGCATTGGTGAGACTGCGTCCGAACTAATGTGCATACCAAATGCTAACCAAGGAAGCCATACAGGAAATAGTTATTGTCCAGATAAGGCGCATATTAAGAAGTGTTATCGATAGTAATTCCCATGAGGAAAATTGAGGAAAGTTGGAGTAAGCATATCCATTCGAGATTTTATTTTCACTTCAAAGCGGAACTGGAAATACAGTGGGTCATTCAGTCGTTCAGTCCTGTGCTATAATTCAGGAAGGCAATTTGCCTTTTTTGCTCCCTATCCATTAATTACATTGATCAACATAAATTAAAAAAAAACATAAATTTATAACCTGGAACCAAAAAAACTGCCCTGCAATTCACAGCCGTTTGTGACATGCAATTCCAAAACTCTATCTCCGTTGTGTGTACAGGTGCTTTGTAACATCTGTCCTGAATGTCAGGCTGTGTTGACTCGGTCAATGTTCCGTGCTCATCAAAGTTGACTTTGGGAGTGGCAGTGGCCTGTTGGCTTTCTGCACATTTCCATTCGATGCTTAACTTTTAAAGATCAGATGTTTTTCATTGAATGAGTCCACAGAGAGGCACAGATGAGTAACACTTCTATTTAATGGCGGAGCAGGCTTGCTGGTGTGTGGATTACCACTGCTCCTCACTCACTGTAACTTGGTTCTCTCTGTTCTCTTGATTACTTTGTACGAGAGGTGGTTTCCTGTCCACATGGTATGAGATTGCAGGTCAGTCCACAAACAATAAGCAAACAACGCCAAAGTAGACTAGAGCCCTGACAAATGCTTGCAAATTAACGGGATGGTAAACAAGTGGAAGAGTCATTTGGAGAAGGATCGTTCCAGGTAGTGATGAACTCACTTTATAATAAGTGTGAAGGGAAAACTGGGTGAGTAGCAGAGTAGCAAATAGGAGGGGAGTGAAGCTTGGTGTTGCAGATATGAAAATGGAGTTATATTGGAAAAAGGTTGTTTGAAAAATATTTCCGTTGAAGAAATGGAAGCGTGAAATGTTGAAAACAGTGTCTCCACTGTCCTCGAAATCGGATGTTTGCATTCAGCAGTATTATTATTTTTATAATTTACTTCCATTTATTTGCCAAAAATAATTGTCACACTTCAGATGACAGCGAAGATTTAATCACATCCCTGTGATTTTGTTGTCAAATGTCATCCTCACCAAGTAAGAGTGACAGCTTTATTTCCTCAAAGGACTTTCATCAAATACAAGTTTTTTTTTTAAATGTTTTGTTTTGATGTATGGTCAGATGGTGGCCATTCGGGTCGATTTAATTCAATAATATTTCCTTAATTTAAATTAAATAACGATTCAATTCTGGATTGTTGTCCAGGGTCGTCAGTGCAATATCAGTGCTGAAGAAGGGCTTATGCCCGAAACGTCGATTCTCCTGTTCCGTGGATGCTGCCTGACCTGCTGCGCTTTTCCAGCAACACATTTTCAGCTCTGATCTCCAGCATCTGCAGACCTCACTTTCTCCTCAGTGCTATATCATTGTCTAGTCTGATGTATTATTACTGCAGGAACAAATTTTCGGTGAGATAATGCATGATTAACACATGACAATTGACGGTCAGATTTAACATACTGTCTTTAAAGGGACTCTCCAGGGGGTTGGTTTGATTACTTCCTTCCCTTTAATGAAAAGACAAAGATTCACCTCTTCTTTCGCAGTCCTGCACTTATTGTAATGCATCTGTTGACAGTCAAGAACAATTATTTTATATATGGACTGGGAACCTGCTGAACATCACTCAAAGCCTGCTCTCACTTACCGCATTTATTAATTTTCAGAATAATCGGTGTTATTAGAAATTTTAATGCGTTCTTGATGATCTGCCTGAACTTGGATAAAGTCAACAAATAAATAAATGCATTTGTGCAGGAACACACATTCCGAAAATAAGTTGAAAAATCCCTAAAAACTTTGACAGATTCAGTAACATGTTTTCTTCTAATGGTATAACGTATGACATTTATAACATAACACGACCACAGAAGTATAAAGCATCCAGAAATAGTGAACAGTAATATCATAGATTTTCGCCTACTTTCCATCTCTGGGTCATTGGAATTGTCTCCTTTTTGCTGACCCTTCAGTAATCTACGTACTCGACTGGTTACTAATACATGCCTGACAGTCAGTGTGTTAAGCAACATAATTATAACAATTGGTAACAAAGGGGTTAAAACCTTGTTAAACAGATCGAGTCCCCTCCATGCTGGTTTGGTCCAATAGCTTTCTTTTAATCTGCAGTTCATGGGCACATTGTTGATTAAATACCAGAGGTTGATATATAAAGTAGATGGGGATATTTTTTAAACTGAACAGAAGGCACGTTGTTACCAGAACCACAGTTGCCGTTATCCCTGTGCAATAATTTGCTTTTAGTTTTGGGCAACAAACAGCCACAAAGCGATCAAAGGAGAAAAAAACGATGTACCAGACAGAAGAATCTCTGATTGCATAATGCAGAGCAAACAAAAAACTGCACACAGGGGGAATATCCAGGAAAATATCTTCAACAATGTATAAAGAAAATATCTGCTTCATGATTATGTTAGTTACAGTTGACAGGCGATCCATCGTTGCCATGGCGACCAGGTTACGACTTGTGCACTGAGAGAGACCACACTTACCAGAAGATAGGATCACAAGCGCCAGTAAATTAACTGTGAGAGAGAAGAAGCAGAAAATATGTTGGAAATTATTTTGTACGACGGAAGATACGGGAAGATGTTGACATGATAGTTTGAGTGGTTGTACACAGATGCAAAATTTTAAATTAAAAAATGATCTTTCTGTATTCAGCTGGTTCGTGTTCTTTATAACACGGGAGCTGAAAGGTTTAATTAAATGTTTTATAGAATTTGTCATTTTTAAAAAAAAATATTGCAAAGGTGATGATGGTTGTGCCATTATCGCAAGGCCACTTAACATGAAACTGAAGCTCATGTTGGGAGGTGTTAAGCAACTTCCCGAATTTCGACAGTACATCTTGCAGATTTACACAAATCTTGTCAGCAATTTCAATCATAGAGATCCGGGTTAATTGTGCACTCAGCGCAAATCAAGTAGGCTGTTTTCTACTGAATCTTTTTACGTGTTGTTGGAGCTTCACTCATCTAGCAAGTTGGTTGCATACATTGCATTCTTATCTTAAGCGTTCTCGAAGCTGGCAACACTTCAGGATTCAAGAGATGATTCACATGTTGTCGTTGTAGGTTCTGACTTGCTCTTGTAGTTATTATGTTTGTATCAGGAAGCCAGTTGAGTTTCTGGACAATGGTCATCACGAGCATATTGATTGGGAAGGATAATAGAACAAGCGACGACCTTTGGGTCAGGGGAGGAATTTCAACGTTTTCTTTGAGTACATGAATTGATTTTGGAACCTGTTTTCCTTTCCACATTTTCATTAGTTTTAATGTCATTTTTTTGCTGAGGTCGAACAGTCCAGCCTATTCCCAAAAGCTTCTTGTAGAGTTTAATCTAGGGATAATTAATTTATCGTTATGATTTTTGAACATCCAATTGAGTAGTATGTCTATTGAAATACAGTTCAGATTTTCAATTTTACACAGTAGACTGCAGTCAATGCATTCCCTGTCGCGGGCTTCAAACTAGTTAGTTTAATTAATATACAAAGTTAGAATCATTTGCTCCCTTTATTATGGAAACAGGCCTTTTGGGCCATCGAGTCCATACCGACATCCAAGCAACATCCCACCCAAACGCACCCTGTATCTGTAACCGTACATTTCTCATGGCTGTTCCACCTCGCCTGAAAATCCCTAGATACTGAGGGAATTTAACATGGCCGATCCACCTAAACTGCACATCTTTGGATTGTGGAAGAAAACTGAAAACACAACTAATTTTGATTTACCGAAAACAAATGCCAATCAAGTAACCTGATGAAAGAATCTGAAATCCTTATTTCTCTTTGCATGACTGTTCCTGCTGCAAAACAGGATAAGGAAAACTCCAAACGAGAAATTGTGATCAGGGTCTCTGTAGTCAGGGAAACAATAATTGTGGGAACTTGCTGAAATCTGTCCTCTACATAGAAAACAGGACAAATCCAAGCTGGTCAATTATCGTCCTACCAGTCCACTGTCGATCATAAGTGAAGTGATGTAAGGTATAATCAACTATATTACCAAGCAGCAATTTCCAAAAAAAAAACCTGCTCAGTGACGCCCAGCTTGTGTTCAACCAGCTCCTGAAATCGCTACACCCTTGGTTCAAACATGCTCAGAGACATGAAACCGAGAGATACGGTGTCAGTGACAGTGCTTCGTTTCCACGTTGCATTCGACCACGTGTGGCATGAAGTAGCCCGAGCAAAACTGGAATCAGTGCATACCTGCTGGCACACTTCCTGTAGTTAGAGTCATACTGAATGCGTAGGAAGGTGATCGTGGTTGCTGGACGTCAGTCACATCAGCTCGAGGGATCCATGCAGTAGACCCTCAGGACTGTGTCCTCAGACCAGCTATGCTCAGCTGCTTCTTAATGACTTCTCCTCCATCATAAAGTCAAAACTGGGGATATTCACTGATGATTGCACAATGTTTAGAACTACTTGTGACTCTTCAGAACAATTCGCCAGACACATACACACCCTAAATCTTGTCTATTTGAAGTTCAGTACAAAATTCTGATGTAATGTATAAGACTGAAATAATTGTCACAATTTCCAACGAGAATGCAATGCTGATTTACCAACTCATCAACCCCGGATCATGACTAGATTTATAATCTCGACTGTTTCATCAAGTTGATTCACTCCACTGCAAATCATAATTTACAGGAGACACTGGATATTGTGTAGTGGTCAGCGGTTCTCAGAAATAATACTGAACAGGACTGAACCCAAAAATTAAAGGCATTGTTCACCAAGCAGCTCCGGGAGAACAACAGGACTGGCATCAACCCACAGAGTGGGAAATTGCACATTCAATTTGTGCACAAATTAGTCATGAATAATTCATTCAATAATCAGTAAATTTATGAAAGTGAACATCGAATGTGTTGTCAGGTGATATAAACTGACCACTGATTATCATTTTATATTATGTCAGCGTCCCTAAATTCCTGATGCACCACAGATATGTTCCGAACGGGCAAAAGAGCTGAACTCGTGAACTTTGATGAGCATAACGATAAACATTGCCGGAAAGACAACTAAGTCCTGATGTGCTGATGTGCTGATGTCTTCCTCCAATTTTGCCGGAACTTGCTTTGACCTACCTTGCAGATGTCCGTGGTTCGTTTCAGACAGAGAATATATTTTATTTCTACAGAGGGAAATGTGCAAAATTCCACAAACCCGGAATGGGGACATATTTGATCAGTTTACACAAACATTTCCTGGAGTTACGAGGAATGAGAGATGATCACACTGAAACGGGAGGAATATGGTGGTTAAAAAGGCGTACGTTGTGTTGGCTTTTATTAGCAGGGGGTTGAGTTCAAGAGTGGTGAAGTAATGCTGTGGCTCTATCGATCCCAGCGAGTTTTGAATAGATTTGTACCTCAGGTTGAGGAACAAATCTTAAGACGTTTCGCCACCATACTAGGTAGCATCTTCAGTGAACCTTCCAGCACAGCGAGCAAACCTACATCCAGATCCATAGAGTCCTAGATAGACCACACTTGCAGTATTGTCTTCAGTTCTGGTGCCATTGTTATATAATTTTATTATAAGGATTTGGAAACTTTGGTTATTTTGAGATGAGTTTTACCAGGATGCTGTCTGTACTGGAGTCCATGTGTTATGGAGAAAGATTGACAGAGCTTGGGGCTTTTCTCATTTGAGCAAAGAAGGATGAGGCGTGACTTGATAGAGGTGGAGAAGATTTAGGCTCAGATAGAGTGAATGGCCAGACACATTCTTTCCTATTGCCCAAACAGCTTTCAAGAAGGTTTGAAATTTTAAGGTGATTGAAGGAATTTTTTGGGGAGCCATCAGAGGAAGAGAGGTGATGTGTGGACTGTGCTAACCGTGGAGTTAGTCGAGTCCGACACATTACAAACCTATGCGACACTTGGATGAGCATATTGATGACAGCTAAATGAAATGTATGTCGGTTAATTTGACGTTTCATTTGGATAAAATCTCGGCGCAAAAGCGAGAGCCGAAGGACATGTCCTGAGCTGTCTTGTTCTATGTTCGACATTCTATGCAAAATTTCAGATGACAAATATGCTAGATACCAGTAAAATGTTCCCTTTTATTGTGAGTCTGAAAGAGTGAACTTTATAAAAATCATGGATATGGTAGTTGAATCCATGATGAGAGTTTACAAGTGTGTTGTGAGGTTTTGAATTTGCAACAACTTTGCTTTGAAACACCAGTCTTGGTGCATGTCTATCTTTGATATTGTCTATTATGTTAAAGAATGCAGAGTTGGGATGATGATTGATAAAATATATAAACGTTTTTGACTGATATAAGTTATATTCAAAGACTGTGAAAACTCTACAGGTTCACTGGCCTGTGCCGATTGCTGTATATTTGGGAATCTCAAACCCAGCCAAAGATCAATCATGTGAATAATCGAACGCCAAAACCGAATTCTGCTGTACACATTTAAGACCTTAATCTCTAAAACTCAGCAAAGTGTTCTTCACTTCTGATTCCTGCCTGCTATTCAATCCGTGAAAGTAGTATCCCGAAAGGCTTTCACAGCATAAATGCTGAGAGGGACTGAGAGGTTAGGATCATATGCCGTGGAATTATGATAAATTGGCGCTAATTTAAAGTTGGAGATCAGAAGGAAATACTTCTCTCAGAGCGTCGGAGATTTTCAAACTCTTTGCCACCGAGGTTTGCCAGCGGATTCTTGTATATTTAAGGCTGAGAAATAAATTGTTGGTCAATAGGTGAAACAGACATTGGAAAGGTGGCATGGTGAATGTCGAATCAGCTATGATCTTGCTGAATTAGCGAGTGCGTAAGCTCTACCTACTCTACTATTTACATTATGGCAAACTTTGCAAAGCATTATATCCTCTTTCTGTGGGGAAATCGCATTTATGTTATCTTAAAGAATCGAAGATCAATGCAGGAGAGTTTTAAATATTCCCCGTTAAACAATCTGACATATCGAGAATAACTAACTTGTAAACTTTAATCCCTTTGATGTTTTCTGAATATCCTTTCAGCACCTGTAGTGAAAGGAAACCTCTGGCTTTTTTTTTATTTCCACCAATCCGAAGTTTCCGATTTTCAACGCCCTTACTCATTCACAGAGTCTTTTCCTCTGGAATATTGAAGCATCGGGACAAGAACATATACAGCAACGAAACAAATAATGAGTGTGTCTAACCAGCACAGTTGAAGAAGTTCACTTTGAAGAGAGAGCAACGTAGGTTTGAAAGAATGGTATCTCGATTTAATCATTTACATTATAAAGAGAGATTATCCAAATTAGACTTGTTTTGACAAGACCTACAAAGGCTATCGGTTATTTAATCGAAATCTTCAGGGTATTGACAGGGAAAGGCAGTGTAAATAAGGGCAAATTGTTAGTACTTGTGTCGGTTCGATAACTACAGGGCGTTTTCTTCCAGACCAGCTGAGTTCCTCTTGCAAGTTCTGCTTTGGTTTATTTCGTCTTGCACTGTTTCCGATCGTCAGCATCTGCAGTTCTGTGATTCATTCTATAGTTGGTGGGATTTTGTTGTTGCTTTTCTCAGGCAAAGTTTATTTTGGTATCACCTTCTCTCATTACGAAGATAAATATTGACGGACTTATTGAATACTGCAGTGCATGAGATATATGAACTATATTAGCACCCGTTGGTGTGCTCAGCAAAACAGTCAATGATGTTGCGCTTGGAAGGTGTATCGTCTGGGGACGAACCGATATTCAGTGGTGCACCAATGCATTTTAAGACTTCGTGTTTCCATCTTGTCAGTTTAGAATTTAGTTCTAAGAATTCTGGATGAATTTGTTTTATTTTTCCTGCCAGAACTTTAGAAGGTGCACTCTGCCACCATCCTTTAATTGCGAAATAATAAGGCAGATTGTTGAATTTGATAGAGGAGATGCCAATTATTCACATTTCCATGTCTTCCTGATAGAATTTGCGCTGTTGAATTCCACTCACCGAGAAAGTTAGGGGTTATCAACACATGTTGCTAATTTAAGATTTCCTGATTTTGAACATGATTTGTGGAATCAGATGATTTAAAGCTTGAATGGATATGGGATTCTGAGGCATTTTGTTCTCATAACGTGCTAAACATCAGCGTTTGACCTGTCCTGAAATATTGTTGATACATGTTTAGCACCAGAGCGATAATTACAGAACTATTGTGGAACATTTCCCCGTTAAACAATCTGACATATCGAGAATAACTAACTTGTAAACTTTAATCCCTTTGATGTTTTCTGAATATCCTTTCAGCACATCTGGTGAAAAGAAACCTCCGGCATTTTTTTTATTTCCAGGTCGCGGTCATTAATGACAAGTACCTTCAATGGTTCTTTGATGTCACAAGAATTGACTCAACTTCTCTAAAGTGGTACTACTATGGTACTACTCTCAGAAGCACGTTTAAATTAGGAAATGAGCGGATCCTTCTTCCTGAAGATGTTTTCAAATCAATCAAATTCGTCTTTTGTAACTTTGTTCCTTTCAGGACTGTCTACTTAGAAAGGGTCAACTGGAGAGCTTCTGGATACGGAGATTTGTTCCAATGTTAATCAAAACGCGAGGCTTGTTTGTGGCAGGATTGAAGATTTTCAAGGTCACAATTTAGTTGTGAGACTACTTAACGTTGTTTGTTATCTGCTGCTGATTTATTGATTTCCAGGAGGCATGTGTTCAAAATTATGGGATTGTACGTTTTGTTGAAATATGCAATATACTTTCACGTCAAATGATCTCATGATGCCTCAGTAATGGTATTACGGAATATAGTCTTGTCCACGGATATCAATACGTAATCCCTGCTAAATCCTGAGGTAACAGAATGTGGTTGAATCTGCTGTTGAAACTGCTTCCAGCCACAGCATCAACAAGGTTCCCAGTTTCGATCTGTCTGCTTAGTTCGCATTTTATGCCCAGATATCTATGCACAGTGTTTGGAACATAAAGGGAAACTGGACAATGTACACTAAAATTGAGAAGTACTCAGAGTTGCAACATTCAGAGGACAGAAATTAATTGTCCTAGTGAAAATGTGATTTGAAAGCTGCCGTTCTGGTACCCGGTATTCAAGTATTGCCAAATCCGGTTGCACTTCTGCTTGACCAGTTCAAACACAGTAAAAACACAGAGCACGTTTACTCCCATTACCCAGCATTTCCTCACTGAAATCGCATTCTGTGTTGAGACGGTAAAGCAGCCTGAGTAATGTTTGATTGTTAAAGTTATGTAAAGGAATGACTTCAGAAAAAAAGGTTACATTCTAACTCATGATCTCCAGTCCAATGCTACACCTCAGTGTAGAATATGGATCAGTGCAGAAGAAGTTATCATCTCACATGGACTTACACAATTTCAATGATTGAAGTGACTTAACCGGAAGACCGATGATATTTTCTTCACACTGTGCCTTAAAGGAGTCATTTTCCACGTCAAGTGAAGCTTTCACTGCAGCCAATCGCTCTATCATAAAATCTGAACTAATGCACACATGAAGCCATTACTTATATGTTACGTGATATCCAATGGGATTTTGAACTTGCAGAATGTTTTCAAGTTAATTTTAAAAAATCAACAAGAAGATTACAGCAATGAATTTATTGTCAGTCCCAAGAGAACTTTATTCTCTGAGATTTATTTGCAAAAATAAATGACAATGATTAAATGAAAAAAAATTGCAAGTTGCTTTCTTTCAGAACATGAATTGCTCACCGGAAAGAGAAAAAAAAAACATTCAGACTTTAATTTTGTAATGTTTTCACTTGATACTGTCATTCATTACGGCAAATGCAACTAATGCAGAAAACCTTTCTGAGACTTCTTACTGATCAACTGCTTCCACCTTCCTCTGCTAGACATATTCCATTTCCGAAACAAGCAATTTTTCTTAACATACGAAACTGAATGTTTACACAAAAGTATCAACAAAAATAAAATTGCAGCACAACAAAGTGTAAGAAGCTAACAACCTTGCAACCACCTCCAATTCATAAATGCCGAATAGACATAATTGGCTGACAGGCAACAAACTGCGAGTGGGGATGAGAAGGCAATTTTCAGTTTGAGGAACGGTAACTAGTGGGTATCTACAGTGGGTAATGCTGAGAGAGCAAAGGCTTGCGATAGGACAGGATGTTGTGGGGAGAACAATAAGAATTAGCCACGTTGAAGCTGTCCCATTATTCTAAAGTAGATGGGCAGCAAGCCAGGCAGCATCAGGTGATAGAGAAGTCGATGTTTCGCGTGTAACCGTTCTTCAGGAATCCCGCCATTGTTAAATTTCATGGCTGATTCGACATTCCTCAAATCTACTTTCCTTCCCTTTACCAGTAAGCTTTCATTCACCTTTAGATCAAGAATCTATCGACCACGGCCTTAACGATAGACATAGACTTTATGTCCACTATTCTTGTGACTTGAAAAACTCACAAACATCTGAGGCATAGATTTCATGCTATTCTCCATCTTCATGAAGCGCTCTTAATCCTTGAACAAAGCTTTCTTGTCCTCCGCTCTCCTGTGGGATGGAACAGCTGCTCGGCATTTTATCTATCAAGCTCCTGCAGAATCATTTTCTAAATTCGTCGAAATTTCAATGAGTAGAGTTGTAATCTGTTCCGTCTACGCTCGTCAGACAATCTTTCCATGATTATAATCATTCGAATGAACATCATTTGAACTGCTGCAGTGAAATGATATTTTTCCTTAAATGTGCGGACGAAAACCTCTGACAATATATCAGCTGTGGTAACACCAACATTTTGAAACTTCGATATTGTCTTCTCTAATTGCTTCCTCGAACCCCTTAAAAAGTTTTAGTCAAGAAAAATACCTACAGCCTTTTTAATGACAATGTGCAAGATTTCAGTGTACCATGCACAAGTACCTTCAATTCCCTTTGTATCAGCTATGCACATCCATTTCGAACAAGATCACCGCCACTGAAGTTTAGATTAGATTATATTACAGAGTGGAAACAGGCCGTTCGGGCCAACATGTCCACACTGACCCGCCGAAGCGCAATCCACCCATACCCCTACATTTACCCCTTACCGAACACTACGGGCAATTTAACATGGCCAATCCACCTGACCTGCATATCTTTGGACTGTGGGAGGAAACCTGAGCACCCGGAGGAAACACACGCAGACACTGGGAGAACCAAATCTTCCGAATCCCACGCCCTTGGTACTTCAGTGACGTTTGTTGCTTTTATTACAAACAATACATTTTTGAAGAATCGTGGTGTTCTATTTTTGATTGTTTCAGGTCTCAAAATACACAATGCTTTGCGTTTGTATTTTTTGTATGTGTTTAGGAACTTTTGTCGTTCATTGGACTTGTGTCTGATGCAAGGAATTTATTGTTCCTTCGGACTTAAATACGTCACCTCAATATTGGATACATTTCCTCCTGAAGATGCCAGCATTTCTCCTATATTGAATTCGTCTGATTATGCCTGCAGTTGGTGCAGGGGAATGTCATTGTGGGTGAGGGGGGTGTTGAGTTGAATAGGAGAAAAGATACCTGGGGCTTGAAAACACCTGCGAGTTTTTGGCACAGGATATGATAACAGTGACAGTTGCAGCGTGGAAGAGTGAAAACACAACAACATTATACTGCAAAGAATCGATTAAGAGCTGGGGAAAGTGGAAACATGATGCCAATAGTCCACTCAGTGAGACAGACAATGCCCTTTTTCCTGCAGTGCATGAGTCCACCAGCTTCTATTGATGGTCAGTGTCAGGGTTTGTAATGTTTGCTTCACTTTTGAGAGTATGCTGATTTTGCTGCAGCACAACGCCAGAGTTCAATTCCAGCTTCGGCCGGTTGTCTCTGTGGAGTTTGCACATTTTCCCTGTGTCTGCATCGGTTTTCTTCAGGTGCTTCAGTTTCCTCCTACAATCCAAAGATTTGCTTGTCTGTTCAATTCGCTATAGGCAATTTATTTGGCCAGTTAAACAGACATGCGCATCTTTGGATTAAGGAATACAAGGAAGCGTCATTAAGAGAAAACGTTGCTAAACTTCGGCAGAGTTGCAATATATTCTTTCATAATGTAATGGGAAGAAGGTGCACAAGATAAGTTAACGTTCACTAAGTATCAATCGCACGAACTTTGCATGGATGTTGGAGGAAATTAATATTTTTTTAAGCAGTTACACATTTGTTATTACTCGGGAGAAAAACAATATTGATAAAAAAACATCAGCAGGAGGCATTGGTAAGTGTTAATGTAACCAGTGAGGAGGTATTGAATGGTTGACGGGATATGATGTGACCAATCTTCATGAGTGAGTTAGGTATGTCTGAATTTTTTTGCGAGGCAAGGGAGGAAATTAAATGGATTAGGGCACACAGGTTAAACTCCTCTCTGGCCACAGAGAAAACTTTGGTGGAATGGAAGAAATTGAATCGTCTCATGTGGTTAACCCAGGAATTTACTCTCGACTGACACTCGGGTCAGAAACATGGAATATACTAGATACAATTCTAAATACTAGGCTCTAAATTTCAATGTGGAGTTGTCACACTGACTTTTTTAATATGACATTAAACATCGTAAAATTGGTAGTTTTTTGAGAAAGTGATCTGTTGCCCCTTTTATGCCATGGCGTCCTTCACATTACCCCTTGGAGAGTGATCTCGGCAGGCTGACACGCTGGTATGACAATGCCCCTCTTGCTGCGCCTGTGTTGGCCGAATTCAGGAAAGGTGAACCCCACACCCACCATTCATCCTTTGTGAACATTAACTCCAGTGCCTCGCCAAGTGCTCCCGAGCTCTGGATGTGATATTGAGTGCAGAAATCGCAAGAGTAACACTCGCAAAATGCGCTCTTCGTGACCTGGTCATTTTCTTTCCAGGGCAGAACCACAGTGATCTTCCCAATCATCGCCAATGCCTTGGCCATCCTTGGACCAATTGTGTTCATTCAGCAGATCGCAAGGATGCATTAAAATCCAAACAGCGGTTTGTGAGAGAAAACATCGGCCGTCACCATCAGGAAGAGAAATTGCACCCTCCAGAATCAGGACCTCGCAGCACCAGAGAGCAACGCATCTCTAATCACGGGATGAGTCGCCATGTATTCTGCCCATCCCGTGTCATGGAAACTCTTAAGTAGCGTTGTGGTCTTCGGCTGCCGAAATTGCACACTTGTTTGGCAACAAGCTGGAAACATCCTGCCCCCCGGGATGGTTTTTCTGATTTACTTCAAAAAGCGAAGGGTGACCCAATCTAAGGAGATGAGCAGGGCCTCCAGTGCATTGCATTTTTTTCACTTAATCTGGACGTTCAACATCCTTTCGGCCTCGCCAAGCCAACATCCCCAACCAGCCCCCCTCCATTATTGCACAAATGCTGCCCTGTTATCTCATCACGTCAATTCTAGTGATGCGCCATCTCGATAAGAAGCGTTAGTTTGCTTTCACACCAAGGGTGCTGCCTGAACCGTTGTTTTCCCCAGCATGTTTTTCTTTTTAGTAGACATTCCAACATCTGCACAGATCTGCTCTTGCTAGGTTTCTGCGTGTTCTGCACAAGTAGACCATGCAGTGCTCTGTGATTGGACTCTGTTCAGATAAATGCTCGTCCTTTTTTCTTTCTTCCAAACTGAATAGTTTATAACGTTCCTATGTCATTCTCAAATTGCCACCATTTTGCTCTCGAAACTCCGACTAACTATTTGTAAACTGTTGTTGTTGTCTAAATATTTTATAAACATACCTTTTCTTCCCCCCTCACGTCACTTCTGTACATTGTAAACTGTTTTGGTCCCAGCATGGAGCACCCTGGAGCTCCGATTGCCATGGGGAGCTAATCTGACAAATAGGGCTACTCCTCACTTGTTATTTCGTGCCCAGGAGATAATTCCATATGTCTTCCTAAAAAGAAATAATAGCACAGTGGCCTTGTATTATGTGTCGTAACCTTTAATTAAATACCTTATCGACCGCCTTTGAGCATTCCAAAATAACTCATCTCTTGTTTCCCCTTTGCCCACTCTGGTTGGAATGCCTCAGAATAGTCTCAGACAAGTCAGACAATCTGACATTCATGAAAAGATGTTGACTTTCCCTTACTATGCTATGATAGTTTTTGAATTATTATACTCTTGCAATCTGAACAATTTAGATTAGATTAGATTAGATTAGATTAGATTAGATTAGATTAGATTAGATTAGATTAGATTAGATTAGATTAGATTATTTACAGTGTGGAAACAGGCCCTTCGGCCCAACAGTTCCACACCAACCCGCCGAAGCGCAACCCACCCAGAACCATTCCCCTACATTTACCTCTTCACCTAACGCTATGGGCAATTTAGCATGGCCACTTCACCTAACCTGCACATTTTTGGATTGTGGGAGGATACAGGAGCACCCGGAGGAAACGCACGCAGACACAGGGAGAATGTGCAAACTCCACACAGTCAAGGACTGTGACCCAATTGTTTACATGACTTTGGTAATGATAGTTGGTAGCTTAATTGGCCAACGAATACATTCCTGTTTTGAATACTGGCGCCAGAGTGTCAGTTTTCTAAGCTTCCAATGCTTCGACAGAGTACAAGTATTGTTTCCACGCTTTCCTTCTGGTAATACTCACCGATTCATTAAATATTTCTGTGACTACTACTTTTGTGGTCCTATGATGTAATCCATCCAGGCGATGATACTTTTCTGACTTCTACTTCGTTAGTTCATCTAATGCATCTTCTCTCCTCATAATATGTGATACCTCCTCTGTCTCATGTAGTTTTAAAGGTATTTTTGAAGTGCTTTCAATCATTCCGACAGAAGCAGAGGATTTGCACACTTGCTGCATCATTTCATCCCCATCTTCAGAGTTGTCAATTTTTCTTTCAACTTTCGACTCTCCTTCACTTCATTAAAGCCGTTTTTGGCTTTTTGGGGAAGCTGTTTTTGTTTGCTGGCTTCCTTCTTTGCAGCCATTTACGTCAGTCCCGGCGTTGCTCTCGCCTAACTTGGCTCCTTGCCTTGTGTGGCCCTAGCGTGCTAAACTATTCTGTAACAATGACATTACTTCTAAATATACCACATAAGACATTAACTGTTCATCTGTAGAATGTGCAACTCAGTGAGACGTTAAAAACGGGCGAATGTAATAACTGGACTGTGCATTTGCGTAAGGTCTGAGAACCTCTTTATGTATAATCATGGCAAGGCCTCGGACCCTGCCATGTGTCTGCTCACGAAATCCATGTGGAGACTATCTTGCGGTTCTATGTCTGATTTAGCAACTGTCAGCTCGGCCTATATAAATCCGTGGTGTTCTGGAGTACTTTGGGAAGAATATGGCCGTAACAAGGAAAATGGTGCTCCCCATGATATCATGCATTAAGGTGTGTCACAGCAGAAGGTCTGAGTCCAGAGATTCTCTTCAACGCTTACATATCACCGAAAATCTTTCATCCTTACGAGGACAGAGAGGTTTTTTGGTGGGAGCGATGAATAATGTTCTTATGGGTCTGTTCCTGCTGCCTTGCCGTCATTCCTGATAATCGATACATTCAGCATGCTTTCGCCTATATTATCCATATTTCAGAGTAATTAGCTTCATTTAACTTAAATACATTTGTTTAAGATTCGAATTTCGTACTTCTAACTGAATATTGATTTTTTATGTTGTGATCACTAATTGAGAGGGAATCTTCTTCTCGAAAGAAAAGTATTAAATCTGCCTCATTGTTCATTACCAAACCCAGGACAGGCTATTCTTTGTTTGCTTCCTCGGTATGTTGCTCCATGAAAACATTCCTCATGCATTCGATGAATTCATTTTCATAGCTGTCCGAATGATTGAATAAACCAACCAACATGGAAATTCAGACATCCAAAATTATTGCTCAATCATATTACATGGGTGCAGCATGACTCCGGTTCGAGCACTGTTTTTTCAAACTCCTATGTTCTGGGTTTTCACATGTTTGTCGATCCTCTAGCATACCACTGACAAGAAACACGGACGTGATTCTTCCTCACGCTAAACCATAGCCTCAAGGAGGGATACTCCTGTAACTTAATCTTCCAGTCATTCCACAACCATCGAAACAATCCCTGTAAGCATCCATCGTCCAGCAGTAGATGGTTCAAATATCAGTAGGCAGACTCGGTCACAGCAAACAATGAGATGACGCCTGCCCACACCAGGCAGTGAGCCATATCCGCTACCTCTTGCATGCTGTTTAATGGAACACAGGAAACTTATAGCCATGAAATCTACTGCTCTTGATCCTCGATGCTCCAACGCCAGACCTCAGAAAATCAAATGTGAAGGAGTCAGGATGGGTATCTTGCCAGCAGTCCACCAGATTGAAGTATGTGACGAAATCCCTCATTACCATGGCAAACAGAGAACAGATTGGACACCGTGACGTCAATCTGCTACTCGAAGATGTATTTAAAATCTCTTCCCACTGGATAACATGAGCATTTCTCCATGGAACCGAGGTGAGTGAACACTTCTTCAAAGAAGCATATCTGCCTTTGCCTGAATACAAGAGATAGCAGTTTAAGATGAATCGAATGGCATTACACCAGCGAGTTTACATTCAAGATGTCTAGCTGAAAATGTGGGACCAACTATGCAATCACTACGTGCGAATTGTTGATGACGTGATTCCGTAAGCTAGCAGACATGTGTGACCGAATATCATGAAGCTCGTGTTTATCTGCTTTAAACTGCCACTCGTAAACTCATTCGCCCAGTTGGCCAAGATCCCGTTGTTCTCTTAAGATAATCTTCGTCGCTGTTCAATAATACGTCATTTTTTTGTTTCACCTGTAAAGGTTCAATGAAGCAGTAACATCTCGTAGCCGTATACTAAATACAGGAAGTCTATAAGTAGTCTTTGTCTCCACAGTTTAGAAAATATGCCTTTTTTAATTACAGGTAGATCACAGAGATTGCACTCGAATCATCTTCGGTGTGAAGAGATTGTTATATGAGCAAAGCTTATACAGTTTGGGACTCTGCTCGTTTTAATTTGGAAGATTAAGACAGGGCTCTTTAAATATATGGGGAACAGAAATAATGCAATAATGTCTGCAGTCTTGGGAATTCAAAGGACAAATAGCATAGTCCCAAAATTAAGTGTCACAATTTTTACACTGAGGTGAATAGGTGTTTTTCTCTCTCTGAGATTTCTGAGACTTTGGAATTCGTTGGAACAGAAAGCTTTAGGGGCGGGATCTTTGTCTGCGATTAAGACTTAGAAATATCGATTCTTTGTCAGTAGAGGAATAGTCATGACTGAGAAGACGGGCACAACTAGTTAGGATGAATGTGAGAACAACAATAATCCTTTTGAACGGTTGAGCAAATTCGAAGGCAGAATACTCTATTACTTTAACGAATACCTACTGTATAATTAAGATCTACTTAAATCAGGCAATGCATGTATAATAAGATAAAGAGTCATCTGTTGTGGAGTCAGTCTTCTGTGATTTACGAGATTAATAGTTAGACAGACATCATCTAGTACTTTGACCCAAAAGAACAATTATATGGTTGCGTTCAGTTAAATGTGATACTTACCACATGAAACGATAACTAAATATTTTGTGAAGGTACCTGTTGCGGTTGCAAAAGCACAAGGCTAAGCCTGGATGAAGGAGACACGACCCATAAAGTGGGAAATTGCTCGTCAGACATAGTGCAAATTACACTGTCACGGAAGGAAGGAGTGGCAGACTGCTACAGAAGCGAAACAGCAATTTCGGGCCAACTTGTTCATGGCGACCACGTTTTCTAGGCTGAACTAGCCCCATATGCATGTTTTGGATTTTATTCCATGAAGCATTTCCTATCCATGCACCTGCTCAAATCTCTTTTAACCGGGTCAATATACTAGGTCAAGAATGGGACCTCTTTGCCTCCTATTTCACAGGATCAACGAACCAGCCTATCCTGCCTTTCCTTATCACTCAAAACTTCCAATCTTGGAAAATACCCTTGAAGTCCTTTTGCATCCATCCCAATCTAATAGCAATTTACTTATAACTTTTAATCACCCAAACACGATATGCCTTCTGAACACCTGAACTTAATGCTCTAAAGCAATGAGTATCAAACGCCTTCGTCACTATCTGTCTACCTGTGATTCTGCGAAAAAAGGAACTGTACACTTGCACCCCTCAGTCTCTGTGTTGCACAATGCGTTATCATTGCTGCATCAGCCCTGCCGTGGTTTGCCTGACCAAGGGAAATCAACTAAAAGTTATCTGTTTTAAACTGCCACTCGACAACATACTGACCCAGTTCGTCAAGATCCCCTTGTACTCTTAAGATAATCTTCTTCACTGTTCAATCAATCACTATTTTATGTTTTATCCGCGAAGTTACTAACCATTCCTCCTACCCATTCTTCCAAATCAGTCACATAAAGTTGGAACAACAGGAGACCCAGTAGCAATACGAGCGACACTTTGATATTCACAGGCTTCCAGTCTGAACAACTAGCCTCTCACCTTACTCTCTACTACCGACATGTCAAACTTGTGTCCAAATATCCAACTCTCGTTAGATCCCATATGATCTCATCTTATAAACAGTGCATTCATGCCGAACCTTGTTAAAAGCTTTCTGAGCGTCCATGTCGGCAGGCCTACTGCTCTGTCTTTATATATCTTATTGAGAACCTCCGCAAAAAAGTCAATACATTTTATGAGATACAATTTTCAATGCACAACGATATGCTGACCATTCATAATTAGTCCTTGACTTTTCAAGTGCAGATAATCTAATCTGAGTAAGATTAGGGCCAATCGAAGACAGAAGTGGGAAGTTGCATGTGGAATCTGAGGACACAGGAGAAGTGATTAATGGATACTTTTCGTCAGTATTCACACTAGAAAAGGGCAATATTAGTGAGAATATGGAAATGCAGTCTACTAGATCAGATAGAATTACGGTTGACAAAGAAGAGATTTCAGCAATTTTGGAAGATCTGGAAGTAGATACCACCGTGAGCCGGATCAGATTTATCCGCGGATTCTGTGGGAAGCCAGGGAGGAAATTACAGAGCTTTTGTTTTTGATCGTTATGTCATCATTATCATCCTCCCACAACACTCGAGAATAGCAAATGCTATTTCCTTGTTTCAGAAGGGAGTTCAAACAACCCTGGTGATTAAAGACCACCGAGTCTTTCTTCAGTAGTGGTTAAAGTTCTGGAAAAGGGTAAAATATACTGGATTAATAATCATTTGGAAAGGATTATTTTAGTTAAAATAGTCAACACTATTGTGAAGAGTTGATTGTGCCTAACTAACCGTACTGAGTTCTTTGAGAAGTTGACAAAACAGGTGGATGCAGGTAAAGCAGTTGATGTAATGTATTTTGACTTCAGTAAGGCGTTTGATAAGGTTCCATTCGGTAGGCCAATATACAATACAGAAAATATGGGTGACTTACGGGTTTGGATCGCAAATTGACTAGCTGGAAGAAGACAGACGGTGGTGATTGACTGGAAATTCCATCCTGGAGTTCAGTTACCAGTGGTCTGCTGTAGGGATCTGTTTTGGGGCGACTACGGTTTGGCATTTTTAACGGTGATCTGGATGTGGGCGTAGAAGGATGGGTTGGTTAATTTGCAGAATGCCCTGAGGTAAGAAGAAATGTGGATACTGCCAAATGATGCTGTGTGTTCCTGAGGGAGACAGATAAAATGCATAGCTGGGCTCAGAAGCGGCAAATGGAGTTTAATGCAGAAAATGAGAGTTAGTTCACTTTCGAAGAAGTAACAGCAATGCAGAGTGCTGGGCTAATGGTACATTTCTTGGCAGTGTAGATGAAAAGGGAGATCTCGGTGTCCAGCTGCATAAATCCTGGAAAATTGTCGCCCAGGTTAATACGATTGTGAAGAAGACATTTAGTGTTTTGGCGGTTGTTAATATGGGGATTGCGTTTTGAAGCCATGACATCAGACCTCAGCTGCACAAGACATTGGTAAGGCCACAACTGGAGTATTAGGTAAAAACAATGACTGCAGATGCTGGAAACCAGATTCTGGATTAGTGGTGCTGGAAGAGCATAGCAGTTCAGGCAGCATCCGAGGAGCAGTAGTTCTGATGAACGTATTATGGATAGGATGGGGAAGTTTTGGAAAGGGTTCAGAGGAGAGTTACTAGGATATTGCTTGGTATGGAAGGAATGTCTTACGAGGAAAGGCTATTGGAACTGAGGATATTTTCGTGTGTAGAGATGAAGGTTGAGAGGTGACTTAATAGAGATGCATAAGATAATCAGAGGGTTAGATACGAATCATAACGAGAGCTTTTGTCCTCGAATGCTGGAAGGTTGCACGAGGGAACAGAGCTTCAAATTAAGGGGTGATAAATTTAGGACAGATTTCCGGGTAGATTCCTTAAGTTGGGGCGTGGAAAGCCGGCCTGCAACAGTAGTAGACTCGCCGACGTTAAGGTTATTTAAATGGGCATAGAACATCCCCTTCCTCGACCTTTCTATTTCTATCTCAAACGACCGAATCAACACGGACATCTACTACAAACCGACCGACTCCCACAGCGACCTGGACTACACCTCCTCCCACCCTGCCCCCTGTAAAAACGCCATCCCATTCTCCCAATTCCTTCGACTCCGCCGCATCTGCTCCCAGGAGGACCAGTTCCAAAAACGTACAACCCAGATAGCCTCCTTCTTCAAGGACCTCAATTTCCACCCCGACGTGGTCGACGATGCCCTCCACCGCATCTCTTCCACTTCCCTCTCCTCCGCCCTTGGGCCCCACCCCTCCAACCGCCACCAGGACAGAACCCCACTGGCCCTCACCTACCACCTCACCAATCTACATGTACAGCGCATCATCCGCCGTCATTTCCGCCACCTCCAAACGGACCCCACCACCAAGGATATATTTCCCTCCCCTCCCCTATCAGCATTCTGTAAAGACCACTCCCTCCGTGACTCCCTCGTCAGATCCACACCAACCTAACCTCCACTCCCGGCACCTTCCCCTGCAACCACAGGAGGTGCAAGACTTGCGCCCACACCTCCCCCCTCACCTCCCTCCAAGGCCCTAAAGGAAACTTGCATATCCACCACAGATTCACCTGCACCTTCACACACATCATCTATTGCATCCTCTGCACTCGATGTGGCCTCCTCTATATTGGGGAGACAGGCCGGCTACTTGCGGAGCGTTTCAGTGAACACCTCTGGGACACCTGGACCAACCAACCCAACCACCCTGTGGCTCAACACTTCAACTCTCCCTCCCACTCCATCAAGGATTTGCAGGTCTTTGGACTCCTCCATCGCCAGACCACAACAACACGACGGTTGGAGGAAGAGCGCCTCATCTTCCGCCTAGGAACCCTCCAACCACAAGGGATGAACTCGGATTTCACCAGTTTCCTCATTTCCCCTCCACACACCTTGTCTCAGTCAAAACCATCGAATTCAGCACCGCCTTCCTAACCTGCAATCTTCTTCCTGACCTCTCCGCCCCCACCCCAGTCTGACCTATCACCCTCACCTTGACCTCTTTCCACCTATCACATTTCCGACGCCCTTCCCCCAAGTCCCTCCTCCCTACCTTTTATCTTAGCCTGCTGGACAAACTTTCCTCATTCCTGAAGAAGGGCTTCTGCCCGAAACGTCGATTCTCCTGTTCCCTGGATGCTGGCTGACCTGCTGCGCTTTTCCAGCAACACATTTTCAGCATAGAACATACATATCGATAATAATGGAATGCGTAGGTTTGATGAGCATCAGGTTAATTTCACAGCTCAGCGGACCATCGAGGGCCGAAAAGCCTGTGCTGCACTGCAATGTTCTATGTTCTATGCTGTATGTACCGTCAAAATCCACAGAAACTAATTGTCCATCGGTGATGTAAAGCTTCCCAGTTGGCGTTTTCCTGGATTTTGCTCGCCGCCTTTCTCAAATAATGGCACAAATTGCGTCAACCTGCTGTCTTCCAGAAACTCACTTGTGGTAGTCCATGATCAAAAACATCTCTGCTGCGTCCCTAAATTTCGGCTCCAGCTTTCCATAATGCCCATTGATATAATTGATCTGGTCCCAGCTATTCGCCCACCTTTGCATAGTTTGCTGCATCCAGCAACCCTTTATAAGCCATATAGATTCTTTTCCACTCATTGCTATTAATTCTGCAAAACCTTTCTGGCTAGCTGCACAGTGAATATTGACGCGACATATCCGTTTCGAATCTCCCACGTGAAAATGTATGGCGCTGGAAAAACATAACCGGTCAGGTAGTATGCAAGGAACAGAAGTATTGATGTTTCCAGTATAAGCCCTTCCTCAGGATCCCACATGTCGCTTGTGATTCCAGACTTACCTTCATTTCAGCTCTCTATACCTCTACTAAGAAACGAGGTGGAGTTAGATGGCACAGAATCTCTGTAGGCAGAATTGTGGAAACGCAAAAGTGTTTGGATTATGTACAACCCCCCAAATGGTAATCAATAGCTGGGGCACAAAGTATGCAAGAAGATAGAAAAGATGTGTTGGAAAGGCTAGGTTACTTTGATCATGGGGTTTTCACTAAGTAGGTGGGCTGGTAAAATCAGGTTGGTAGTGGATTTCAAGCAAAGGAATCTTTGGAATGTCTTGAGATGCCTTTTTGGATTAGCTTATGGTGGAGACTTGTGGAGAACAAGCAATACATTGGAATGATGATCGAACAGAAAAGACAAGAGTTTCTGGAAGTAAGTCAGATGACATAGCAAAGATTTGCCCAGAGGAAAATGAAAAAAGAATGCAAGGATCATGAGGCAACCATGGGCGGCACGGTGGCACAGTGGTTAGCACTGCTGCCTCACAGCGCCAGAGACTCGGGTTCAATTCCTGCCTCAGGCGACTGACTGTGTGGAGTTTGCACGTTCTCCCCGTGTCTGCGTGGGTTTCCTCCGGGTGCTCCGGTTTCCTCCCACAGTCACAAAGATGTGCAGGGTCAGGTGAATTGGCCATACTAAATTGCCCGTAGTGTTAGGTTAGGGGTATGGGTGGGTTTCGCTTCGGCGGGTTGGTGTGGACTTGTTGGGCCGAAGGGCCTGTTTCCACACTGTAATCTAATCTAATCTAATACTGGATTTTGTGCTGTGCAATGAGACAGACTTGTTAAGGGAGCTTAAGGCAAGGAAAGCTTCGGAGTCAGTGATCGCAGTGTGATTACATTCTGACTGCAATTTGAGAGAAGATGGATAGAATCTAAGGTAATGGGATTACAGCTGACTAAAAACAACTTTAGATGTATGAGAGAAGAGATAGGTACAATCGATTGGTGAGTAAATTCACTGGAATGATAATCGAACAGAAAAGACAAGAGTTTCTGGAAGTAAGTCAGATGACACAGCAAAGATTTGCCCAGAGGAAAATGAAAAAAGAATGCAAGGATCATGAGGCAACCATGGTTGAATATGTGTGTCCGTGATAACATTAAAGTAAAAGAAAAAGCAGATGATATGGTGAACGGAAGTGAGAAAACAGAGGATTGAGAAGCTTACAAAGACCAAAAGAGAAGTAGGAAAAAGCAAAGAAATAACCAAGGAGCAAATAAAGGAAGTCTGTAACGTTTCTTTAGAAATATCAAGGAGAGAAGAGAGGCAAACGTGCACAGTGGGCCTATGGAAAATGATGCTGGAGAGATATTCGTGGGTAACAGGGAAATAGCTGAGGAAATAGTTACTTTGTGGATAATATCCCAAAATACAAGAGAGTGATAGGCAAGAGCTGAGTACGGTGTCCATCACCTAAATGAAAATGTTAGAGAAACTGAATTGCCTGAAGATGGATAAATATCCTGGATCAGGTGGACCACAGTACAGACTTCGACAGGAGATAGCTGAAGAGATAGTGGAAGCGGAAGTGGTGATCTTTTAGGAATCACTAGGGTCACTAGCATCCCAAGGACTGGAAAATCGCTAAAGTGACAACCCCGTTTTAAAGGAATGATCCAAAAGACAGAAAATTGAAGGAACAATTAATCAAAATTAATCCTGGGTAAGATTCTGAAATCCATTGCGAAGAATGAGATCTCTGTATACTTGGAAGTGTGTAATATATGAGGGCAAAGAGGGCCTTGACTTTAAGAAGGCAAAACTAAGGAACGGCAACAACAGGAAAATGAGCAAAACCTGCGGTTTTGGCGAATAATATAACTTGCTGAAATGTAATCGGGGAGAAAACTTCGTGAAACTGAACAGTTGTGCTTTTTCTTCCAAAAGCTTTTCTTTAATAAATGACTTCTGGTTGACTTGTAAATTAGGCGTATTACATTGTTTTACTACAACAAATCGGCGTAGTTGCGAGGATCCTATCAAACAGTCTGGGCATGTGGCCGCTGTCAAAAATCTGCAGAAGGATATCAAATAATTTTGAATTGAATCAGATGTCAGTAATTTTTGATCTGTTATGAATGAGTGTGAGTGTATCTGTCCTGTGGCATTTGAGATGAGGGCAAATGGACAATAAATGTATCCATCTGTCGCACCTAGACTGAGCTGTCTTTAAGAAGGGAAATCCACCACACGAAAACCAGGCTAAAAAGTAGGAGTGGAAATTGGAAAAAGGATACCTGGGACGTGATACTCAGCTGGCAGTGTGATTGCTCTTACCTGCAATAGGGGGATTCTTCACTCTATATAACAGGCATCATGGTACTCCAACATTCATTCATTAAATTGATGAAATACTACGGGGGTGAGCGGAGATTCTGATCAATCCCAGGCACTAAAACAACAATCAAATTGGTTCTTACGATAAACTAAAGATAGGACCAAGAAATGTGGGGTGCTTCTGGTGCATCAAATGACTGACTTTTCAGGCAAAACCTTGACCACAAAGAGGTTGATAATAGAGAAAATAATTTTAGGTTCATGAGTGTGAGAATTCTGGGAAATTGGACATTTGGTCATATTCTTTGCGTGAATTAGTCAACTTTATTAATAGTAATATTCGATTTAAAGGTCTGTTTGTGTGAAAAGACAATTGTGAAATGAATGGGGAGCTAGCTCTCTCATGTGTCGCACTCTCAGAAGGGAACGCGTTTCGTGCGTATATATATTCATTCCATGTCTACTTCCAAACCAAATCTTCGTTAACAAACATGTGAAGTGGACAGGAACAACTGAGAAGTTATTTCCAAATGTTGACACATTTAATTGTGATCGGATAAAACAGAAAACAGAAATATCGTGTAAATTAAATAGGACAAGGAGACTGCAGAGAGATAGATAGACAGAGAGAGAGAGAGTGAGTTAAAGAGAGAGACAGGACAAAGTTTGGTGCTGAAAATACTGAACTAAGTTTTAACTGTTTGTGCTCTGTTGTGAATGTACTTTCCTTCGTTGGAGATTGCATGTGGTCTTGTGTCATATTCGGTTGTTTTTTCCCCTGCGACCCGACATCTCGAAATGTTTTGAATTCAGTCTACAATTTGGAAATCTGTGGTGATTCGAAAATGTGGTTTGTGTTTGTATCAGACTCAATTAAGTATTTTTTAAGGAATTATAATCGTGTCGAACATGGCCATTCTTCACAAGAGAATAAATAGAGGACCAACCGGAGCCTTTAAGCAGACTTTAGACCGAAATTCAGTGTGGATTGGGCCAACCGCCCACCATTTTGGCTAAAGTAGCTAATACTTAAGACTAGAAAGGGGACGGCGCCTCAGAGTATGGAAAACGACTCTATAAAGTCTACCAACAATGTGGGCGCTATGCCAAAAACAAAATCTTGCCAGAACTGCGGAAAATGGGTCAATTTACCAGCGATTGTCGGCCCTGAAATAGAACAATGCGATATCCATTCTTGTCCTTCAAAACTGTGTCAAAAGGGGTCACTCTGAAAAACACGTTGGGGAAAAGACGGCAAACCAACAACCACATAGAACACGTCGGATGAACGTCCGGCATATGCCAAGGCCACAAATGATGAGGAGGGTAGGATGAACGTTTCTGCATTGGTCGGGTCAGACAATGTGGGATGCTAGTGTTCATGGGACCGCCCACATCCTTACACATGCCACAACTAATCTTATGACTTATCTGACCGTGAATAATGGGCAACAACAACATGCGGACCTTAGTGAGACCACTCTCGTATAAATCAATAATCTCCTTATATTTTATGTGCGTAAAAATAATGCAGGAACTACTATAGGGAATTGTGTAATGAAAGACTACGAAGTCCTGACAGATTATGGTGAATTAAGTACTCAGGGAAATCAATGTGCCCTTTGGCGGTGAGATACTCCAATATGCTGATGACATCCTTCTGTCTTCTGAGTCCAAAACAGTACAGCAGAAGGCGTTGCACTTATCCCTGAAGCACGTGCAGGGCAAAGAGATAAAAACCAACCCGAAGTAAGCTCAGAACTGGAAAACTAATGTTCTTTACTTGGGATATGTAATATGTAATATCCCAAGGCCTGCAAGAAATGCCTATCGACGGGAATACCGCTGTATAACAAATGCCACCACCCATTGGTGGGAGAAAGTCTTCGGCGCGTTTAATTAGTTCAGATTTTTTTTTCCTTGATTTACCAAGTTGGTGGAACTGATAAAAAGAAAGGTGTACAGCCTGAGACGGGCCCATTTGACCGGGGATACGAACAAGTGGACTGTTGTACAAATCAGAACGTGAATTTAATGTCAAATCCGACACTGGGATTACCAGATGCGAATAAAGACTTTAACATTAATTGCAGCATCAGTACACGGCGGTGGTAACACCGATTCATGCCGACAAAGAGCGACCTATTGGGAACGATTTATCTACTGACGGACTTGTAATTAATGGCCTGTATAGATGCATAGCTTCCTCAGACTGTGGTGCAGGAGCTGTCAGGGTCAGTGAACCAATTGTGATGACAGGGAACGTCATCTTGCATATTCAACACACTCTTGCTGTGTTGTTGAATACGGGTAAATTGCGACCAGTCAATAACATGAAAATGGAGAAATCGGAGGCTGTCCTTTTGCAAGCCATCAAATCCGTCACTCTACTACGAGATATCTGGAGACACCCAGCTGAACGAGTTGCATAGTTCGGGGCAAACAGGAATGACGAGATAAACTGAGTCAATTCACGATTACCCCGAGGTCGCAGCAGTGGGCAGTAAAGTTATTGGTAAGACTCTATCCAGTAAAACTGGATATCGTGGGAGAGGAAGTGTCGCAATGAGGTTATCATTAGAAGTGATATGTACGCTTGTGCTGTCATTCAAGGAAAGGGAGTCTGGAAACAAACTGGCCCCAACAGACGAATCATTTGGGTACCGAGTTACAATCCTCATGATCTGGTTTCTTTTCAGACTCACTCCTCTCCGAGCTTGCGGACGTCCTTTGTAGTTGCTGCGCATGGACTAGGAGCACGGGTTGTTTCACGTGGGCAGTTTTGCCTTTGGACCATGCAAATCTCCATTCAGTGAGTTTCGGAATGGTTTTGTTTATCTTTGCCCTGGCCATTTGCCTGGTAGCCATTGGGCGCGAATTGATTATTAATGGAATTATGTCGACCGAACATGTTGAAACGTATGAAAAGAGAAATTCCAATAAGTGTTCTCAAAACATAACTTTGAATTCGGTGAACATTTGTTTTGCACCATATCAAATGCTGAGAATGAGCCATAAATTGCGTTAAAAGTATATATGTGTAAATCTGGAGAAAGAAGAAACAACAACTGGGAATGGATTGAAATGGCAATTGAAGTTGTCAAGCATTTTCGTGAAAAGGATGCTGAGATGGGACCACGGAACTGAATGCTTTCTCTTCATGATGTTGTTGTCCTTGTCTTTCCTTGCTGAACTTGCTGATACAGCCACTACCCCAGGCATCGTAACTATTCTTGAAGAGATATTTAAAATCTCATAACTCGCTGGATAAAATCATATGGCAGTCAAGAATGTATGACCATTTTGCGATACCCTTGTAAGTGTGCAAAATAGATTGTTAACTCAGAAGTCAGGAACACTCATAAAGGTTTAGAAATGATTTTTGCACTGAAAAACGTGCCTGAGACATGTACCCTCACTTTACAAGTGGCTCAGTGTATCTTAGGAGGATACAAAACCATAATTTAACAATAACACACAACACATAATACAAAGAGAAACTGACTTTAACTGCCGTGCTTTGGTGAAAACACAACTGATACTCCTGTCGCTTTGCAGGAGCGTATAGCCCACGAATATCTGATTTGGGCACAGCCTGTTAGCTGCGCTGTTACTGGCTCTAAATGTTGCACTTGCATCGCCGATGCCTCAGCTAATGTTACTAATCTGGCGGACTACATAAAGCGAGAGACAGACAAGATTAGGGAGGAAGGGATGTAATTCCACGACTATAAGCGACCTGGCTGGATGGATTAAACAACTCTTGGTGCTCTTTTATTCTACATGCAATGATTAGGCTCATTGCTGTTGTAATTACGTGTTTTGTCTTTGTGGCACTTTTGAATCCATGTTGTAAAATATTCATTACTCTGTTTATGAAAAAGCAACTTCCATTGTGATGCTATTGTCCGGCACCCCACACAGGGTGATATGGACTCACTTGAGCTTTGGTTGTAAGTGGGTTGAGTGACCACGGCCACAGTTGCGTCTGACCGAAAGTAGGAACTAAAGTCGGGCATTTGGGGTAAAATATCAATGTTACTAGTGTATGTTCAACACTTGGTCCAACTTCTCCTGCTGAGGCCTATAGCTTAGCTCGGAGCCATGGAACATTCTTTGGTGTATTTTTTTCTCTGTAAACGTGTCTAACGATATTCTATGATTTTTCTGCGGAGAATGTGTGTAACACCATTCTGTGTTTTTTTTTTGTAAACCGTCAGGACACTGTGCAAAGACAACAACAGGAAAATGAGGAAAATGTCCGTTTTTTAACAATAAAAGATCAAGCCGTAGAGCAATCAGGCAGATAGCTTAATGAGCCTGAATTTTACACTCTGTCTCCCAAAAGCTATTGTTTAATAGATGACTTCTGATAGACTTTTAAATTCGTAATTTGGCATTATCTCAGGCTGACAAAGCCCACTTAAATCTTCTTCTTGACATTAATATATTCACACCCAGTTCGCATGAACGGTTGGAATTAATTTGAAAGTCGAACATCAAGCTGATTCCTGGCCTATCCAGGTCTGTTTATTCCAGCAATTGAATGGAGATTGAGCAATCTACTCATCCAACTGATACCAAGCTGTGACAAATGAATTCCAGTCATAAGTTTGAAAATTTTCAACAGTTATGTGGTTGTCAACTAAGACGCCGCAGTCAACCGACCCAATCCTTAAAACAGCTAATACAAGTCCATGTTTTACGAATAATACAGGCACGCCATCTGATGCTGGAACTATAGACGAGGTCAATATTCCAATGGTCATCGCCCTTGACATCAGGAACTCGAATGTATCCCACTGTCTAAATTCATGCCTCACGATGACTTTCATCATGATCAAACCTGCATCAGCACACAACGCTGACAATTACCTGACAATGAAAGCAACAAGTACATTCGGTCCAATTGTTTCCCTTCAGTAATATTTCGGAAGTTCTCATCAAAACTTGATGTGACTTAAAAACACTTATCATCCTCTCAACGATGTTTCGTTTCGGGAGACATCGCTGAAAAAAAGAAACATCCTGTTCTCTTCGGACCTTGTACGAATGAGCGAGATCATGAAATGAGTAACCATCTAGGCGTGACCTGAAGTAAGCTATTGAATAACTACGACATCGAACTATCCAAAGACATCTGAAATAAGTGGCACCCAGCAGGAAATGTCAGAACTGACAAAGCAGGAATAAGTCATGAATGTTCTGGCTAATGCAGGTTAATACTCTCACTGATAGATTCACAATTCAGGGGTTCCTCAGCTCAATATACTCAGTCCAGCCATACTACAATGATGCATATAACTTACTAAATATGACATTATCGCATTTGTCAACCTCCTCCGGGGATAGTCAAAGACTGTACGACATTAATAACATCTCGGATTCGTAATCGGCCATGATTTCCTGCTAAATGAGCTGCACAACCACCAGATTTGTTTTGATAAGTTTCATGTAGATTTCATGCTGCAGACATGTCATGAAATGACGAATTCCAACAAAACAAAAAATGACTAATGAATTGTTGATAAGCATTGTTAATCAGCCACTATGGATATTCTGACTGCTAACTAAGATCGAGAACCAAGTTCATATCTGTGTTTTGTGTGTGTGTGTGTGTGTGTGTGTGTGTGTATTTATTCATGTGTATATACATACACAAGCACCTATTGTGCGAAACAACAGTCCTCGCGCGTGCCTGAGTTGTTGAGCTGCTTTAAAGTCATTTCAGGTCCAACCGCACTGCTTTTACGTCTTCAGTTGCATGTCGACCAGGCCCGTTAAGATATGCAGATGTTCTTTGAAGAAGCCTATCAGTGAACTAAATACTTTTTCAGCTGCTTTCAATTGTCACAAGATAAATGCGAAACCAGTTTACTTCCTTCAAATCGAAACTTTATTCGAGCTTTTAATGAATTCAGTTTGACTTTTACCAAACCTCCTTCAGATACCATGTCTCATTGATTTGTGATGAAATATTTGATAGGATAAGTACTTGAAAGTGACAAAGCAAGTTCCTAAGTTTGTTTCGATATCATACGGCATGCTTATCGACATCCATAAGACCCGTCATTGAAAGAGTTGCAGAGTCATGTTGCAAGCACATATAATTTTAGTTGAGCCACACTGGAGTACTGTGTGTAAATTGTTTGCCAAAATATAGGAATGATATGGCGGCATTGTAAACGTGCAGAAGAGGTTGACCAGGATCCTTCATGGATCAGAGTGCATCAGCTATCATAGGGGAACGATACATTTACATTGGGAACAGCAATGTGATGGCGATCGAAGGAACACCTGATTGAAGTACACAAAATCATGAGATGTATTGAAAGGTAATCACAACCTTTCTCTAGGGTAGTAACGTCAAATGCTTGGAGGCATTCTTTGAACATGAGAGGGGAAGAATAGAAAGGAAATTTGTGATTTGTTTTTGCACAGCAGTTGATCCAGCTTTGGAAAAGGCAGCCAGGGCAGATGGTAGACGAAAATGCATTTGCAAGGCCAAAGATTAATTCCGAAAGTCATATGAACACACAATGAATAGAGTAATATGCACCATGTGCAGGCAAATAGTAGAAGTTAAGCATGACGCCATGGACAACAGAGACGTCGCGGGCTGATGGGTCGTTTCCCGTGTTTTTTTCTCCGCTATGCTCTGTATTCCATTGTGTGAGAAGCCATATATTTATTACTGTGTTTGTTTTTGGATATGAAATAACGAAGTTCTTGATAAAACTGAGATGAACGTTAACTAAGGAAGAATTATTGCCAAGTGATAAAATCATTTGTTAGAAAACAGAAACTATCTAACAACTCTGATGTGCATTAATTGTATGGAGTTCAATATGAAGAGAAAAATTCCCATTTTCTCGATAATAAAATAATTTTATGAGATGAGTTCCCCGGGACACAGATGATCACTGACTATGCCAAATTTCACTTATTCCCATTATTCCAGCAATGGATCCTGCAACAGTGGTCCAATCCAACAAATATTACATTATAGTCTTCTTTTGCTTTCGTCTTGCTCCTCAAGAAATTGCTCACAAATGTGTTCCTTTACGGGCCTTCTTTTTACTTTCTTCCCTTCAATCGATTGGAACAAAGAACATAGAATGCTACAGCACAGCACACGACATTTGGCTCCTGATGTCGTGCAAACCTTTGATCTTAATTCATTATCAAAAAAAAATCCTATATAAATAAACGACCCTTGACATCTCCCCTAAACATTCTGGTCAAAGTTAAGTCCCGTTGTGTTAGCCATTTCTGTCGTGGCAATATAGTCTATGACCATTCACTCTGTCTACGTCTCTCATCATCTTGATACCTCGATCAAGTCGCTCCAATTAGAGAAGGCTCAGCTTTTTCAACCGTTCTTCAAAGTGACATGCCTTCCAGTTCTGACAGCATTCTGGTAAAAATGGTCTGATGCCATACTTTTCCTGCAATGAGGAGACCAGAAATGAACACAATATTCCAAGTGTGGTTGAGTCAGGGATTTATAGCGATGCAACATGACCTAGAGTCATACAGTAACAGAGATGTACAGCATGGAATCATACCTTTTGGTCCAACCCGGACATGCCGACCAGAGTTCCGAACCCAATCTAGTCCCACTTGCCAGCACATGGCACATATTCCTCCAAGCCCTTCCTATTCACATACCCATCCAAATGCCTTTTAAATGTTGCAATTGCACCAGCCTCTACCTCTGACAGCTCATTCAATATACGTTGTTTGAAAAAGTTGCCTCTTATGTCCCCTTTGTATCTTTTTGCTCTCACACTTAATCTATGCCCTGTAGTTCTGGACACCCCCACACCCGGGAAAAGACTCTCTATTTATCTTATCGATGCCCCTCATAATTTTGTAAACCACTATAAGGTCATCCCTCAGCCTCCGACGCCCCAGGGAAAAGAACCACAGCCTGTCCTGCCTCTCCTTATAGCCCAAATTCTCCAACCTTGGCAACATCCTTCTAAATCTTTTGTGAACCCTTTCAAGTATCACAACGTCTTTCCAATGGGAAGAAGACAGAATTGCACGCAATATTCCAACAGTGGCCTAACCAACGTCGTGTACAGCCGCAAAATGACCTCCCAACGCCTGTACTCAATACTCTGACCAGTAAAAGAATGCATACCAAACGCTTTCTTCACTATCTTATCTACGTGCGACTCCATTTTCATGGAGCTATGAACCTGCACTCAAAGATTTCTTTGTTCATCAACCCTCCCTAGGACCTTACCATTAAGTGTATCAGTCCTGGTAAGATTTGGTTTCCCAAAATGCATCACCTCACCTTTATCTGAATGAAACTCCATCTGCCATCTCTCGGCCCATTGTCCCACCTGATCAAGATCCTGTTATAATCTGAGGTAACCTTCTTCGCTGTCCACAACATATCCTCCAACTAATGAAATCCAGCACATAATGCATCGTCTTAACAAGTCTTTCAATTGCTGTGGAAACTTTGAGGGATGTTTAGACAAGGACCAAATTCTCTGCTGTGTCTCCACACTGCAGAATATCGTGCATTTAACCCTGCGTCTTCGTTAAATTTAGACCTTCGGAAATGAATCATTTCACGCTTTTCCATGTTGAACTCCATCTGCGAATTCTCAGTCCAGTTCTGCATCCTGACAATATCCCATTGAAACCTACAATATACCTTCCCACTAGTTGCCACTCGAACAACCTTCATGCCATTGAACATTTCTTCTGCCACCTCTGCCTCCTGTCTTACGTTTTCCATAAAGACTCCAGCCCATGCTCCGTGGTCCAATTCTACCGCCTCCAACGCACCCCATCCACCGGGACATCTAGTGCTGGCCTGTTCCCCATTGTCGATCTCTTTATTACCAACTGCTGCCGCGACATTGACCACCTCAACGTGTCAAACGCCGTGTCCCACTTCAACATGTCACCCAGGCAATGCGCAGGACTTCACTCAATCTACATCAACTACAACCACATCATCAAACCAGCAGACAAAGTGAGGGGCGTTTCGGAGTGATACATTGGCGCACCAATCTCTTCACCACTAAAGCCAAGTGCCAACTCATCTAACACTCCTTCTATTGCTCCCTCGAACGCAACCTCAACTCTCATCGCCAAACGATCATCTCACAGAACATGCACAACCTCAGCGGATTTCACATCTACAGCCTCCAAACCCATTGTTAGGGAACGCCACACTACCTTGTTTTACCTGCTACCAAAACTTCACAAAAATGACTATCCCGGTCGACCAATACTCTCGGCGTACTCCTGCACCACTGAAATAATCTCTCCATACCTTGTCACTATTCTGTCCTGCGTTGGTCCAGGAAATCTCTAACTTCGTTTGGGACACGACACACGCCCTCTGTCTCCTCCTGAACTTCTGCTTCCCTGGCCCCCAACATGTGATCTTCACCATCGTCATCCAGTCGCTTCACACACCAATCTGCCATAAGGAAGGCCTCCAAGCCCTCTGTTTCTTTCTCTCATGCCGATCCAAAGAGTAGCCTTCCACTGACACTCTCATTCGTTTGGCTAAACTGATCCCCACCCTCAATAATTCCTCCTTTGAATTATGCGACGACCTCCAGACCAATGGGAGAGCCATGATCATCTGCATGGGTCCAAGCTATGCCTTCCTCTTCATCGGGCAATTGGAATAATCCATCTTCCACACCTCACAGATGCTATATTCCTCCTTTACATCTGCTACGTCGATGATTGCACTGGCGGCACCTCATGTTCCAACAAGCAGGTTGAGCAGTTAATCAACTTCACTCACACGTTCTGCCCCGAATTTTAGATTACATGGAAGCTCCAGGACATCTCCTTCCCCTTCCTGAATCTCTCCATCTTCATTTTCGGTGACTGACTCAACACGGACCATCCAACTCCCACATACACCTGTACTACACATGCTCCCAACCTGCCTCCTGTAAAAATGCTATCCCTCAATCCCAATTCCTCTGACCACGCTGCATTTGCTCTCCACCACATAACATCACAGAACGCCTCCATCTGTCCATCTTCATTCCATCTACGCTCCACCCTCCTGTCTGACTTATCACCTTTACCCCCAACTTAATCTCCCTATCGTATTCTCAGCGAGCTTCCCACGAGTTCCATTTCTCCCAGGTATGTATCAAACCCCTTCGATCGCAAGCCTCATTCCTGATGCAACACTTCTACCCGAAATGTCGATTATCCTGCTCCTCATATGCTACCTGATCAGCTGTGTTTTCCCAGCACCACACTATTCGAAGCATCGGCCATCTTACTAACCCACAATTTCACTTTCTCATCCAAAACATTCATAAACACAACAAAAAGCGGAGGATCCAGAACATATCCTTCCGGAACACCACTGACCACCAAGCTGAAGGCACAGTACTTTCCATCTATTGCCAACTGCTCTCTTCTATGGGCCAGCCAATTTTGTATTGAACCAGGCAAACCTCACTGTATGCCCTGGCCCCTGACTTTCTGAATGACTGTACCCTGGGAATCCTTACCAAAGGCCACGCTAAAATGCATGTACACGACATCCAGTGTTCCATGTTCTTCAATATGTTTTGTCACACACTCAATCAATACAAGAAGGCATGTGAGGCATGGCCTGTCCATAATATCTGCTTGTAAAACGCTCTCCTCACAAACGAAAAGTTCACTCTTACCGGGGAATACTAACGCAAAATATTCAGTCAGGACCGCCCCTCCCTCCTGTGTCTCCATGCACAAGTCCCTGCATTTACTCCTAATAGGCCTATTCTCACCCTGGTCATCCTCTTTTTGCTGACAAACGTGTTGAATGCTGAATGTCTTCGAGTTTTCCTTAATAATACCCGGTAAAGGATTTTCAAGCATACTTTTAACTTTCCTACGTCCATTCTTCAGTTCTTTGTGGCTTCCATATCATCCTCCAAAACCTCCTTGACTCCTCAACCTTAACTGAGCTGAAAATGTGTTGCTGGAAAAGCTCAGCAGGTCAGGGAGCATCAAATGAGCAAGAGAATTGATGTTTCGGGCATGAGCCCTTCTTCAGCATCATGCCAGAAACGTCGACTCTCCTGCTCCTTGGATGCTGCCTGACCTGCTGCGCTTTTCCAGCGCACATTTTCAGCTCTGATCTCCAGCATCTGCATTCCGCAGTCTCTCCTCCTCAACTTTAAGTATAGTTCCTTTTGACTTTATGCTCGAGAACCCTGGTCATTCAACGTTTCTTCACTCTTCTCTTCCCTGCCTCAGTCGTGAGAACCTATCCAGCATTATCAGTAAGTGCTCAATGAACCATGCATTTTGCTGAAAACGTGTGTTCCCACTTTAGGTATCCCAGTTCCTGTCTAAAAGCACTGTAATTGTCCGTCCCAGAATCGTCATTTTGGGCAGAAGCATTTCCTGAAGTAAGGATTATATCCGAAAGTTTAACACTCCTGCTCCTCAGAGGTTGCTTTTCCAGTGTTTCCTGAGTATAAATAAAAACGGAAAACCAATTATTGCCCTATCAGTCTAAACTGTATCATAAATAAGGTGATGAAAGTTGCCATCTACTTTTCTATCAAACAGTACTTTCTCTTGAAGAACTTGTGCACTGAAGCTCAGTTTGTTCTCTGAATGGCCCACACATCCCCTCACATCTTTGAAGCCTTGATTTGAAGATGGACAGCAAAACAAAGAAACGCACACGGATTCATGCGATGAGTTGAGAGTAATTGTACTTATCATCATAACTGCGTTTGGTCAAGTGTGGTTTCAAGGAGCAACAACAACATTGGAATAAATGCGAATCAGGTCAAACTCTGCACTGGTTGAAGGTATACATATTTTTTTTAAATGGTTCTTGTTTGAGGAGTCTGACATGTCAGCTCCAGGATACTCTGCAGCAGTTCCTCGGGTAAGTGTTTCAGGTTAAGCAGAAAGATCAGAAACGGTAAGGTAGTGCAACTTAGACTTAGGAAAAAGGAAGGTTTATTTGTCGTCAGACAGTGAGAGAGACAATCGATGGTAATATAACTGAAGAGAAACCACGATTCAAGCAAAGCGAGAGTTTGAGAAAATTATTCAATTATAGTTACCTCAGTCATTGTAGGAATTACACTCAAACTGTTGGCATTACACAGAATTACAAACCAGCGATAAAATAAAACTGAACCAGCCGATCGCTATTTTACAAAAAAAAAAACAATTCAGCGATATTATTACGCACATTTTGTATTGAAGAAACCTTCCCAGCTCAGAGGGATGGACATTATCAGTACACCACAGGCACGTCTAGTTCCTCGACATAATCATCGTCACTGCTTCCCTGCACTATAACGTCACTGCTGGGGGTGTTTGCCAATGATTGCAGTATGTTCAACACCATCGGTGAATGCTCAGATACTGAAGCAATCTTTGCCAAATGCAGCAATACCTGCAATATTTGCAGCTCTGGGCTGAAATGTTAAAGGTCACAACTGCATTGCACGTACCAGTAACTTTTAACAACTGAAAATTGACCGATAGTCGTTACCATTATCATCACTGAATTTCCAACAGCAATATATTGGGGATTACCATTAACAAGAAACTCATCTGGCTTTTTCATATAACGTTAAATGCTGCAAGTTTAATTAGATGCTTGGAATTCTGCAGCATCGTGATTTGCCATAGACTGTCCAATATCTGTGCCAGACAGCCCCGATGCTCTGCATCACGGATTAGTTTCGTAAGTGATATTTGAAATAGTGGACACATTGTTGAGCATTTTACATCATTCCGTGGACTTTGAAGAGTTCCAATGGACAGGAGGATTGTAAAAGTTGCTAGAATCTTAAAATATAGCAGAAAGAAGAAACGGATAATTATCGGCAAGTTAGGATGCCATTGATTGTAAGGAAAATGTTGCAGCATGTCATACAATTTGTAACAGGACAGGGTCTGAAAAGCGGTGACAGAGTTGGTCCTCATCAACATGGATTCAGTAAAATGAAATTATGCCTGACAAGTCTTCTAGAATGCTATGAGGATTGGACCAGAGAAGTGAGCCAGGGTGGAACAGTAGAAGTTGCATATCTGGACTTGTAAAGGCTTTTGACAAGTGTCCCAAACGAAAGTAATAGAAATTAATTCCCATGGTACAAGATGCACTCTATCGACGTGGGAGAGAACTAATGGGTAGACAGGTTGCAGTAAATTGGAAGAATTATGTTCTTTGTAAAACCGCAGGCAATGACGAGCTGGGTTCAGTTCTGTGACCCCAACTTTTCATAATGTGCATCATCAAATTTGACTAAGAAATTGAACGCTACATTGCCAAATTTGCAGATGACACTGGTCGATGGCAGTGTGTGCTTTGAGGATGATGCTAAGAGCTTGCAGAATTACATGAACAGTTTGCCATTTACGATATGAAGAGAATAAATGTGAGTTTGAAAGCAGAGATCCTCACACTGTTCCACTTTGGTATCAAGAACTGAAGAAGAAAGGCACTCTCTTTGCTAGTGCCTCATTGTTTTTACCTTCCAAAACACATGGATACGAGTAGTTTCAGAATATCATGATCTTTCATGTTTTCACACTTTGGTCTATTATCTTAGAAATACAAGATCTTGCTGCATGACTGTGACCTTAACTGCCATTAGGAACACGACACGACATCGAGATAACGACACCCATTGTTTTCGCTCCGGTACATTCAAATGATTGACCTTGCAATGACAATACTTTTGAGTTCAACATTTTCCTGGCAAGGTTTACAAACGCATTATGTTATTAATATTCAGCAACCTAACAAAAACAGAAATGTTTAATTTCACATTTCATAGCCATTACTAAATAGTTGCCAGTCAACAGAAAAGGCACCTGCTCTGTTTCAGTTCAGATCAGAAAATATATCACAGCTCAAAAGAAAAAAAAAGGCGTTGAACAGAAAATCGTCACTTCTGGCAGAATCTGAGCAGGAAGGAAGCAAATTAACTTTTCGAATTCAAGATGACTTTTTTTTCTCTACAGCTTCACTTCAGACTCAAAATGTTAAATGTGTCTCCAGGTCCTGCCTCATCAGCTGCGTGTCTCAAAAAATTCTGTTTGTCTTTGAGTTTCTTTTTCCAATATCTCTGCGATGTTTACTTACTTTACGCATCTAGATGTTGAACTTCATTTGGTTTGGCCTACACAATCCAGTCCTGTTCCCATTGCTTGTGTTGATGTGCCAATGACACTTGCAGTACACTGGAGTCTGTTGTTTTTTCAAGTTCCATAAAATAATTGCGAGTATTGTAGATTATTCGAGGAGAAAGTGAGGACTGCACATGCTGGAGATCAGAGCTGAAAAAGTGTTGCTGGAAAAGCGCAGCTGGTCAGGCAGCTTCCAAGGAGCAGGGGAGTCGACATTTCTGGCATGATGCTGAAGAAGGGCTCATGACCGAAAAATCAATTCTCTTGCTCCTTTGATGCTCCCTGATCTGCTGCGTTTTTCCAGCAAGACATTTTCAGTTATTGCAGACTATTGATGATGAACACCATGTGTCTTTCATACAGCAAGCTTGTCTTCTCAGACTCTGCAAGCTTTTCATGCAGATCTCATAAAAATTAAAGCGAAGATGCTGTTAACACAGCACATCGTCTCTTTTCCAACTCGGACTGAGCTATGCCTGTCCAGTTATTGTACTGCAAACTCCCTGTAACACTGCACATATTACTTCTAACTTTTTAAAAAATTCGGAAACTCCTGTGAAGATATGAAGAATCCTATTGAAATGTATACCTGAGAATAAACATTGTATATATTCAAAATAATTCCCTGCACAACAATTAAAATTATCCTGTTCCGCTCCCATTGCCGATCGACATTCCATCCTCCTCACGTAACATGTTTTCTAGCTTTGTATTACAGTTAATTCCTTCTGTCAGAAAGAGTGATCGTCAAATGCTGGTGGTGAGGGAATATTATTGTAGTTCTCTCAAGTCTCCACAGCCACTGGCCCAATTTCTTTCTGCCTCCTCGCCAATATCATATTCATTCAGTCCCTGATCCATTCATCGGTGGTTTTAATGAATAAGATTATTACACATACAACGCTTCACTTTCACCAGAATTTAAAAATGTAAATAATGCTGTTTTAATGCAAATAAACTGCAAACAGATGTTTGTCATTTTCTTTACGAATATTACTGAAACAGAATATGTGATGAAGAAACAAAGTTGACTTAGAACAGTGAGATGAATGTGCAGACAAATCCACATTTCGTCTGTGTGGTCAGGGCAATGGTAACGAATAACAACCTAGCGGGCAGCACTGTAACAACACTTTTATTGTATTTTACTTATTTTGGGTGTCGGGACCGCATTGCAAATGGACAATGAAACGTCTGGCTTGTGAAAATAAAACATCCATCACTTTTCCCTTACAACCGACTTTCCGAGAGAAACTCGCAATGGAAGATACATCAATAGGACAAACCTGTCAACGTCCAATACAGCAAAGTTATTATTGTGAACTGGAAGTGTTGGGTTCAAAGGAAGTTCTGGAACTAATTGTTCAGAGACTGTGATTGATTTCCGTCCCAGCGGTTTCTCCTTGTGTCATTGGAGGCTTTCACTCTGCTATGAGTAAGGGGTTTCTTTCATTGTGTTATCTCATGGTCGGAGCAGATGCATCATCTCCGACATTAAGAGGTTTCAGCAACTGGAGGAACAGGGAGGGTGAGATCAGAATGTTTCAACAAAGGACAGAAGCTTATCCTTGGGTTTTTATTTTCTATCTTTACAGGCCGATGGCAACAATAGCAGATCAGGTAATAGCTATATTGCTGATTAGTAAGTTGGTTATGATCGGTCGTGTTGATGTTCCTGCTCAGTCTCTTTATCTCTGTCCATATATTACTTTTTAAAAAAATATACACCTTTATTGCTATTTTTGACAGCTAGATTTGACAAAAATGGAAATTATAGCCGTCACATGTAAGTACAAACTCTAACCATTATCTACAAATTTCAGACTCCTCTCTGACCAGAATAAGAGTGTTCAGATCCTCGAGTCCTCTTTTTCCCCTGAACTGATTTATTTCTCGATATTCTCACCGTCACCAACCTGTCCACTACCCGCTCCAAAATATTGCCAGTTTCCATTGTTGCTTCAGTGCTTCTGTTGAATATTCAGTGATATACGTATTGATGCAATTCAGGCTTTAAACTTTCAGTTATTTCCTGGCCAATCTTCTATGATACATAGATTTCAATCACAAATATGCTCTTAGCTCTGCACTTACTTGACGATAATGACACCGTGCTGGAGTAGCAATATTGCTGGATACATAATTCAGAGGCAAAGATAATTACGAAAAAGGCATTATTTCAAATCCTATCACAACTGATTACAGAACTTAATTTCAAATGATAACATTTTGAATAAAGGAGAATTTTGCGAATAAAATTCGGAAAACCAGCAGTTTTCCGTTTAAAAATCGATCAGTTTCACTGATATACTTTAGAAAAATGCATCTAATATTGCTAAATGGTCTGGATTAATAGCAACTTCAGACAAACAAAATGTATTTGGCACTGTATTCTTATCTGGCAAAATCACAGTCAAGGGCAATTCGTGATGGTCAACAAATGCAGTTTCTGCCAGTGACGTTGACGTCCCTTTAATGAACCACAATGATGTGCTTTAACTGATATCTTTGCAATATCCTTCAACCTCGGGAGGTCCCAGAGGACGGGAGAAGTTTTTCTCTTGTTGAAGAAGGCCAGCAGGGAGAATGAAGGTAATTACAGACCTGTGAGGCAGACGTCAGTTGTAGGCAAGCAACTTTAGAAGATACTGAGGGATAGGATATACACACGTTTAGTCGAAAATGTGCTTATCAGTGATAGGTAGCCTGGTTTTGTGCAGGGAAGGTCATGTCTTACAAACCTAATAGAATTCCTTGAAGAGGTGACAAACCTGACTAGAGAGGGAAGGGATATGGACGTCATATACATGGATTTTACTGAGTCGTATTATATGTTTCCACATGGCACACAGATGAAGGAGCTGAAGCCGCATAAAGTCCAGGCTGTTCCAGCTAGATGAAAAGAGAAGTGTCTGGACAATAGAAGACAGAGAGTAGTGGAAGCGAGCTACTCAAAATGGGGACTTGTGATCAGTGGCGTTCCTCTGGGATGCGTCCTGGGAACATTATTGTTTGTGATAAACATAAATGATGAGGAGTAATGTCTTGTTCTCCCCATTAGCCATGCTAATGAGACTAAGATTTGTGGAGAGGCAGATAGTGAACGTGACTGTCAGAAAATACAGCAGAATGTAGATTGTTTAAAGAGTTAAGCGGAGAAATGGGAGATGGAATTCAATCCCGACAAGTGCGTGGTGATGCACTTTGGAAGATACAGTTCAAGAGCGAACTATAAACTGAACGGAAAAGTTCTGGGGAAAGTTGAGGTGCAGAGGGATCTGTTTTTCAGATCCATTGTTCCCTGATGGTGGCAACGCAGGTCAGTAGAGTGGTCAAGAAGGCACACGACATGTTTTACTTCATTGGATGGGCTATTGAGTACAAGAGTTGGCAGGTCATGTTACAGTTATGCACGACTTTGTTTCGGCCACATCTGGATTATATCGTACATTTCTGGTAGCCACATAACCAAAATGATGTGTATGATTTGGAGAGGTTGCAGAAGAGGTGCAGCAGGATATTGCCTGGTATGGAAAGTGTTAGCTATGAGGAGCGGTCACATAGATTGGTATTATTTTCATTTGAAAGAATGAGGATGAGAGGTGACCTGATTGAAGCCAACAAATCATGGGAAGAGTAGACAGGGTACATGGCAACCAGCTTTGGCCCAGACTGAAGGATTCAATTACGAGACGTCAGGAATTCAAAGTTAGAGGGGGAAAGTAAAGGAGAGATATGAGTTGAAGGTTCTTCACACAGGGAATGTTGGGTACAAAGAACGCGTTGCCAGTGGATGTGGTTAATGAGGGAACGATAGCATCTTTTAAGAGGCATTCACACCGACAGATGAATAGACAGGGAGCAAAGGCATACAGATCCTTAGAAAATAGGCAGCAAGTTTAGATGAATGATCAGAATTGGCATATCCTTGGGTGTCTGAAGCGCATGTTCCTGCTATAATGTTCTTTGTTCGTTGATCTTTGTTTTGATGTTTACATCAAACTAAGAAAAGTGCTGGATTTCTGAAAAGAAACAAAGCAATGTGATGGAAAGAACTGAAAGCGTTTCCTACTCTGTGTCGAAAGGAAAAACAAATTTTGCGAGGATGTTCACTGGTCATGCATCAGAAGTGAAACCCTCTGCTGAATAGTGCGATATATGCTGACGACAGTGATGTCTGTTTTGTATCAAGGAAGGATTGAGTTGTACAGATGAATAATCACCTGTTTGAAGAGGCTTATGTCTCCGTTGTCTCTCTTCGCTGACTGTGGTTTACTTCATTCATTTATTAAAGAGATGCAGGTATCGCTAGATGGTACAACATTTGTTACCCTTCCCGTGGTTGCCCCTGAGAAGAATCTGTAGAGCTACCTTCTTGAATCACTGCAATCTATATGCCCATATGCTGCAGATTGCCGGGTGACTGCATGTATCCTGTTTCATTTCTTGGAGACAGTGTAGTGATTGATATAACCAAGTGTCTTGTCGTTTTAAAGCGCAGTTTAGAGTAAAACACATTGCTGTGCATCTGGAGATACGTATCGGCTAAACGAGGTGGAAATGTTCGATCTACTCGTCGATAAGACATTAGTGAGCCACATGGGATTTTCGGGACAATAATAATTTCATTAGATGATTAAAAATCCATCATATATTGAATCCAATTCACATTATCGGCCATTGTGAAGTTCAGATCCGAGTTCTGGATCATTAGCTGGGTCCCTAGATTAATCGTCTGGAGAGAATGCTACAAGGTCAATGCTTCCCCACCATTCACAATCTTTTCCTCCAGCAATAGTTTTGTTGCTGTTATCATAGTTATGACAGAGAATGGTGCAGTTACTCGTCAGTAGCTTCTATGGCGAGTGTAATTCTTAATATTTGAGGTCACTGCGTCTGTACTGGGACCTCATGAGATATCAGCCATTAAACAAAACTGAGGAGAAGAGGCATTTTCAACACAGAATGGATGTGCCATGCATCCACGGATTTGACCGCACTATTCATTGGAAAGTGTGTGGAAGTTCTGTGAGTTGTTATATCGAGTTTTTGTTGACAACTACTGCATTCATTCAGGTTAACCTGAGAGTCTAGTAACTCCCACCCCGCTCTGGACGAGCTAAGAGCTCTGTATTTAAAGTGCATCTGAGCCTGCAATATGTTTAACAAATGGAGCAGAGACAACGTAAAAAAGAAGCTCTGTAAACAGCAGAAGCAAGGCACGGTACTCTGCTCTCTGGGATTTCTCATATATTTTCAAATCCTGCACCTTTTCAAGATGCAAAGGACGCAGCCAGTTTCATGAAGCAATTAGCAAGTCACAGAAAAGTGTCACTTCCTCAGCATAACATCCAGACTCACCGCAGAGAGACAGCTTTGCGACAATGATCATGGAATCAACTGGTTTGACTCTGCAATGTCGGTGAAGAGTAGGTTATGTGTCCATCATGTGCAAGATTGATGTTTTGTGATGCATTCACGAGGTGACACAGGCCATCTCTATCTGCTGAGGTGAATACGTTGATTCTGCGTCAAAAGAGGAAGAAACAGAAAATCCTCCGGAAATATCAGGGAACATGGTGACCATTAAAATTGATCAACTGCAGGAGAATAGACTTAATAAAGAGGAGGTACTCGAAAACTCATTGCATTTAAGCTTGGTAAATTGTGCCAAAACTCGGGTGAGAAATATCGAGGACTTCAGGCAGGATTGGAGGATGACAGACAGGATTGCAGAACTGAACAAGTTGGATAGTTCTCTCAGGACCCGGTGCATACATGATTCTCAATGGCATTCCTCAGTACTGTATGTTCCATGCTTCTGTGAGCCAGTTCCACGAGTACCGAGAGAGGTCAACGTCCTTCAAAGCTCCTTAGATTCGGGATGCCATCTCGAAAGTAGCAATTGTGACCACAAATATTTAAAACAGGACAGACAGAAGTCCACAGAGTCAGAGAGGTATACAGCACAGAAAGGGACTCTTTGATCGAATTCATCTCTGCTGACCAGGTATCCAAACTTAATCTCATCCATTTGTCAGAATTTGGCTCATATCCCTCCAAATCCTGCCAATGCAAACACCTACCTAGATGCCTTTTAAATGTTATGATTGTCCAGCCTTCACCATTTCCTCTGATTGATCATTGCATACATCCACAAGCCTTTGCATGAAACAATTTGCCCTTGGGTTCTTTATCAATCTTTTATCTCTCAGCTTAAAGTATGACAACTAGTTTTGAACTCCTCAACGCTGTAATAGACCCTTGTTTATTCACCGTATCCATGCCCCTCGTGATTTCAAAAAATCTATAATGTGACCCCCAGCCACAGATGCTGCAGTGAAAATGCCAGCAGCTCATATACCACTCCCAATAGTTCAAGCATTCCAATCAGGAAAACTCCTTGATAATATTTTATGAAACAGTTCGTGTTTCATCCCATCATTCCTCTTTCCGCTAGACCAGAATTAAATGCAATATTCCAAAAGTGATTAAAAAATGTCCTGTGCAGCCACAACTTGACCTACCTACTCCGATCTTTAGTGCACTGTCCAATAAATGGAAACTATCAATCGGCTTTTCCATTACCCTATCTACTGCGACTCCACCTTCAAGGAAATATGGACCTAAACTCGAAGTTATCTGTCTTTGCCAACACTCCGCAGACCCTTGCCATTACGTGCATAGGTCCTGCACTGATTTGGCCTGAACAAAATGTAGCACCTCATATTTAATACAATTAAACTTCACCTGCTACTACTCGGCCCAATGGACGATCTGATCAAATTTCTGCAGCACTCTGAGGTAGCCTTCAGCGCCGTCCACTACACCTGCACTTCTCGTGTCATCTGCAGATTTACTAACCATACGTTCTTTATTCATCATAAAATTATTTATATACAAGACGAAAAGAAATGTAGTGATCAACAATCCTTGTGGCACACCAATGTTCACAGGTATCCAGTGTGAAAAGCAAGCTTCTACGACCGCCTCTATCTCGTACGTTTGAGCCAAATTTGTATCAAAATGGCTAGTTCTCGCTGTATTCAGGGCTTGTCTGCCCTGAATAACGTTTTTTTTAAATACCTTACTGAAATGCATTTGGATCTCGTCCACAGCTCTGCTTTCATCAATTCTCTTAGACCCTTCTTTCAAAAGCTCAATCCAGTGAGTTAGACCTGATTTCATGCACACAAAAACATGTTTGCTGTCCCTAACAAATTTTTAACCGCCCAAATAAATATAAATACTGTCTGTCAGAAACCCCTCCAACTACTTACCTTCAACCGCTTTCAGGCTAATCAGTCTATCATCCCCTGTCGTTTCTTTATCGCTTTTCTGAAACAATAGCGTCACGTTAGCCAACCGCTAGTCTTCCAGGACCATGCCCGTGGCTATCAATGATACAAATGTCGCAGCAAGGCGCCCAAAAATCACGTCTCTACATTCCAATGGATTTTACAATACACCTGATCAGGTTTCTGAGACATAACTGCCATTGTGCGTTTTAAGATTTTCAGCACCTCCTCGTCTGTTATATGAACAATGTTCAAGATATCGCTATTTATTTCCCAAGTTCTTGAGCTTCCACATCCTTCTCCACGCCTGTTTAGCATCTCACTCACCACATGCATTTCCACACATCCGTGATCTTGCTGATCTTTAAGAGGTCCTATGCTTTCCCTCGTTACTATTTTGTCGTTCATGTATTTGCAGAAACCCGTTATATACTTCTTAACCCTACTTTTCAAATCTAACTCATGTCCCTTTTCTCCCTCCTGATTGCCATGTTAACTATACTCCTACCACCTTTATGTTCCGTTATGGATTCTCTTGATTCCTGCTCTCTTAACCTGACTTACGCTTCCTTCCTTTTTTTTTTAATCAGAAACTCATTTCTCACTTCATTCTGCATTGCGACACCTACCAGCTTTGTCCTGCAACTTGACTGGAACATACAATCTCCAACTCTCGTTATCTCACTTTCTATGTATTCCCACTTTCCAGCCGTTCTTTACGCTGCGAACATCTGCCCGCAATTAACTATTGTAAGTTCTTGCATAATTCCGTTAAAGTTGGCTTTTCCAGTTTAGTAATTTAGCTTTTATATCGGGCTATCACTTTTTAAATAATGATATCAAAACTAATACAGTGACGGTCACTGGCCCAAAAATGCTTGCCCACTGATTCCTCAGTCACCTGTCAGACTGATTTCCCAGCAGAAGCTCTAGTTTTGCACCTTTTCTTGAATGTATGTCTACGCATTAAATATGAAAACTTTCTTGTGCACACTTTAAATATTCCTCTCATTTATACTATCTGTTTCAAAAGTATTGATTAGGAATTTAAATTCCCCAACCATCACTTTCTAATTTTTCTTGAATTCAGTTGAGACCTCCATATAAATTTGTTTCTCAATTACCCCCTGATTCCCGGGGTTCTACAGAAAAACCCCATTAAGGTGATCATTTATTTTCTTTTTATTTCTCATTTCCACACAAATAAATTCTCTCAACGACGTTCTCTCTGTAATATTCTTCCTATGTATGAACATAATTGCCTGATGAAGGAGCAGTGCTTGTTAAGCCAGTGTTTCCAAATAATCCTGTTGGATAATAACGTGGTGTTATATAATTTTTGACTTTGGCTATTCCAATCCAACAAAGGCTCCTCTACATCATTAGAGCCGTCATGTTGTCTGGAATAAAAAAAGCCACTGCGGGTCCTCTGTTGCCCACTTTTCTCTCCTACTTGCCGCATCTGTTCCCTGGAGTCCCAAGCTGCCAGTCCTGCCAATTCCTGATCACGGCCCTATAATCGCGAAAATATTCCACTTCCTTCTGCAGAACCATGCACTGAGTTCATCTGCATTACCTGTCAGAACTCTAGTATTGTACAAAAAGTAGTTTGATTCGTCAGCCCGATCTCGTTCTCTGCTTTGCTTCTGCCTGCCTTGACAAAGTGAATTGCACATTTTCCCCACTACAGCAGCCTCATACTGAACCCTTTTCTCATTATCTCGCTCGATCTCCAACCTTATCTTTTGTGATTTCAAAATCTGTCAGGTGGTAGTAGCAAATGTTCACACCAATATTTTCGTCTCCCTCCAATTCAGGTAAAAGCCGGTCTCCTCATTCAGGTCACATCTCTTCCAGACGATAGCCTAATGATCCAACATTTTCCATTGCAGCAGCTCGTCAGTGACACATTACTCTGCTCTTCAATTCGTACTCTCACTTGCACGTGGGACCGGCAGCAGTACAACTATTTCAACCGTCGAGGAACACATTATTGTCAGTTACTTAATTTCCTTCATTTCAACTCAGAAACGTGTCCTATTCTCTTCCTGTGCAGTTTCTTTTAATATATACAATGAATTCCTGGTGATCACCCTTCCCATTGGAAATATTCTGCAACTTCTCTAAGGTATTCTCGATCCTGGTGCCTGGGAGTAATCACGCTATCTGTTGTCTCATTGACAGCTGCAGCAACGTCTGCCCATGCATCACAAACGATCTCTTCCAACCTGACTTACCTCTCGTGACTGTGCAACTGTACCAGAAACCACGCTGTGCATGCTACATTCTAGTGAGAATCAGTTACCCATCCCTTTCCGAAACGGCATGATTGTTTCAGAGAAGCATGCCCACAGAGATTCCTGCACTGCATGTCTTCCTCGCCTCTCTTTCCGAGAGGTAAAACATTCACCTGTTTGTTTCTGCGGTGTTTCAAACTTCCTGAAACAGCATTCCAAACACTCCCAAGCTCAGGTAAATTGCTCAATGCCTCGTATTACCACGCCAATCTGTCCTTGGTATCCGCTATAAATCACAGCTCTGCACATTTCCTGCACACAACATCATCAGGAACATTGACGTTCTTTCAGACCTCCCAAACGCAACATGAGGAGCAATTCATTATACTAAAGGCCATCTTTGCTCCTTAGAAATCTGCAGACCCAGAAAATTTCAAAGTCCTACTTTTCTAAAAACTACTGGTCTCGGGTAATTAGGTACGTAATTAAAATATTTAAAAAAGGTTTAATCTAGAGACTGAACTCAGTAAGATATGTATGAAAAATGAAAATATCCCCATCAGTATTACAGATTAACGAAAAGAATAGAGAATGGTTAGATGAAATAAAGCACTTCGATATCCCCTGCTGTTAGATTCTGATACTAACGTTTCTAGAAGTTCAGTTGTGAATTTCTCTGCTTATTTTGCTTAAGGGAAGAAATCGCATTTCACTAGGTTATACTCCAGCAGGATGTAGTCACAACCTTTCGGAGCCGTGCTCCTTCATCACTTCAGCTGACAAACGGCCAACACTCCGAAAGCTTCTAATTTCAATTTGGACGGTGACCTTGTGTCGTGTGACGTCTGGCCATATCCATTTCAATGCAACACAATCACATACACATTACTTTTCTGCGACAGAACTGGCACAGACACTGGAAACTAAACAGTACAGGCAGGCAGCTAGGAAAGTTCACTGGTTGGTCAAACAACGGCGCGGATGAACTTCTTTTTAACTCCCACATGGTACATGCTCTTCATCACATTTGAAGTATAGTGATTTTGGACATTTTTCCCACCGCCCCGTGGCTGAAAACTTCAAATCCGCTGCCCACTTGGCCAAAGACATGCTGGTACTAGGCCTCCTCTATCGTCAATCTTTTGGACCCGACGCCTGGAGGAAGAATGCCTCATCTTTCGCCTTCAGACACTGCAAGCACACAAGTTTCATCACTTCCCCTCCCCCCATCATTCCCCAGTCGCAAGACTCCTAATCAGCACGACCCTCTTGATCTGTCCATCGCCTTTCCCAACTATCTGCGTCACCATCCCCTCTCACCTCTCACATTGATCATCTGATTTCATCCATCTGTCCCATTCTAAGCTATCTTCCACCCACCTCCACCGCCCTTCCAATTTATCTCTCAGCCCCACGGCTCACAGGCCTCATTCCTGATGAAGAGCTTCTGACAAAATTTCTATTCTCCTGCTCGTCGGGTGCTGCCTGAACTGCCGGATCTTTCCAACACCACATCTCGACTTTGATCTCTAGCATCTGCTGTCCTCACTTTCTTCCATGAATAAACATATGTCAGATGGCGAACAATGTTGGTGGATGTGACATTTTTCCTTTGACTGAAATAAACAGAACGTGAGCCTATCATTTAGAGTAATACAGCCATGGAGATATGCAGCACGGAAACAGAGTCTTCGTCCAACACGGCCATGCTAAACAGATACCCCAACACAATCTAGTCCCACCTGCCAGCAGCTGGCACATATCCGTCCAGACCGTTCCTATTCATATCCCAATCCAAATGCCTATTAATTGTTGCAGTTGCACTAGCCTCCACCACTTCCTTCTGTCTATTTTATGTCTTTCATCTCTCACCCCAAAGCCTATGCCCTCAAGTTGTGGAATCCCTCACGCTAGGGAAAAGACTTTATCTATTTATCCTATGCATGCCCCTCATAATTTTGTGAACCTTTATAAGTCACCCCTCAGCCTCCGACACTCCAGGGGAAATAGCCCCAGCCTGTTCAGCTTCTCCCTAGAGCTCGAATCCTCCAAACCCGTCAACATCCTTGGAAATCGTTTCTGAACCGTTTCAATTTTCACAACATCTTTCCGATAGGAAGAAGACCAGAATTGCATGTAATATTCCAACAGTGGTCGAACCAATGTCCTGTACAGCCGCAACACGAACTCCCAAATTCTGTACTCAACATTTTATTGGATAAAGGAAAGCATGCCAAACGCCTTTTTCACTTTCCAATCTACATAACCTGAACTCCAAGGTTTCTTTGTTCAGCAACACTACATAGGACCTTGCCATTAAGTTTGTAAGTGCTGTAAAATTTGCATTCCCAAAATGCATTACCTCGCATTTATCTGAATTAAACTCCATCTGCCACTTCCCAACCCATTGGCACATCTTATCAAGGTCCTACTGTAATCTGAGGTAACCTTCTTTGCTTTCCACTACACCTCCAATTTTGGTGTCATCTGCAAACTAATCATGCCGCTTATGCTCAACTCCAAATCATTTAAGTAAATGATGAAAACTAGTGTACGCACCAGCGATCCTTGTGGCAATCCACTGATCACAAGTCTCTAGTCTGAAAAACAACCCTCCACCACCACCCTCTGTCTTCTACCTTTGAACGAGTTCAGTCTCCAATGGCTAGTTCTCCCTGCATTCCGTGAGATCTAAACTTGCGAACCAGTCTCCAATGGGGAACATTGTAGAACGCCTTACTGAAGTCCAAATAGATCACATTCACCGGTCTGCCCTCATCAATCCTCGTTTTTACTTCTTCAACAAACTCAATCAAGTTTGTGAGGCATGATTTCCCACGCCCAAAGCCATGCTGACTATCCCTAATCAGTCCTTGCTTTTCCAAATACTTAAAATCCAATCACTCAGAATTCCCTCCAACATCTTGCCGACCACCGACGTCAGGCTCACTGGTCTATAGTTCCCTGGCACCTCATCTATGACTATCGTTGATACAAATATCTCTGCAAGATGCCCAACAATCACTTCCCTAGCTTCCCCTAGAGTACTAGGGTATAGCTGATCAGGTCCTGGGGATTTCTCCACGTTTATGCGTTTCAAGACATCCAGCAACACCTCCTCTGAAATCCGGTCATTTTTTGAGATGTCGCCATGCAGCTCTTACATTCTATGTCCTTTTCTACAGTATGTACTGACGCAAAATGCTTGTTTACTATCTCCCCCATTTTCTGCGGCTCCACACAAAGGCTGCCTTGCTGATCTTTGCGGAAGCCTACTCTCTCCCTATTTACCATTTTGTCCTTAATATATTTGTAAAAACCATATGCATTCTGCTTAATTCTATTTGACAAAGCTATCTATGTCCCCTTTTTGCACTCCTGATTTCCCTCTTAAGTATACTCCTACTTTCATTATCCTCTTCTTAGGATTCGATTGATCGCTCCTGTTTATGCCTGACATATTCTTCCTTCTTTTTCTTAATCATCCAGCATTCCCTATACCTATCAACCTTTCCTTTCATCCTAACAGGAATATACTTTCTCTGGATTCTCGTTATCTCGTTTCCGAAGGCTTCCAATTTTCTCACCTTTAACATACTTGAGACCATTTGCCCCCAAACAGCTTTTGGACATTATTGCCTTATACCATCAAAATTGGCCTTTCTCCAATTCAGAACTTCAATTTTTAGATCTGGTACTTCCGTTTCCATCACTATTTAAAATCTAATAGAATTATTGTCGCTGGTCCGGAAGTGTTCACCCACTGACACCTCAGTCATCTGCCGTGTCTTACTTCCCAAGAGTAGGTCAATGTTTGCAACTTCTCTAGTAGGTGCATAGACATACTGTATCCGAACGTTTTCTTGTACACACGCGACAATTTCCTCTCCATCTAAACCCTTAAAACTATAGCAGTCCCAGTCTATGTTTGCAAAGTTAAAATGCCCTACTATAACCACCTTATTATTCGTACAGATAGCTGAGATCGCCTTACAATTTTGTTTCTCAATTCCCCTCTGACTATTAGGGGGTCTATAATAGAATCTCAATAAGGTGGTCATCGCTTTCTTATTTCTCAGTTCCATTCAAATAACTTCCCTGGAAGTATTTCCGTGAAAAGGAATTGTTTGACAAATATTGGTATATAAATTCGGGATGTTCCATTTGTGATTTCTTCTGAACAAACCTTCGATGTCCATTCAGGGCAGCGACGGCTGAATCCAGAAGTCAATACTGGACAAAAAACATTGGCATGCTGAACAGCGAAGAGAGACTGCGCCCAGTGCGTTTCTGTAACATCGAAAGGGACCAGGCTCTCCTTGTACACAAGTCACTTAAAGCATTGTTGCAGGAACAGAAATGAGTTATGAAAAAAATGTTGCCTTGAATTTCATTTCCAAAGATCGAGTACGCGAGTAATGTGTCTCACATCAGTTGTACAGGACTTTGGTTTGACCTCACGTCGAAAATTGTGCAGTACTGTGAGCAGTTTTAGCCTGAAAATATAATAAAGGACCAATCTGATTTAAGGGAGTGCAGAAAAGGCTGTAAATACTGATCTCTCCTTCTGAAAACCTCCTCCATCGTATTCTCTGATCTCTTGGATGTCAGATTTGTGGTGCTACCAGAGGTTGTATCAACTGAGTATGTATGCCACGAGGATTAGGAAAATGATTGGAAATCTCTGTGTAATACATGACATTCGGGCAGAAGGAGATAGATTGGAATCAGGAATGGTAATTTCCCTGAATTGGACACTTGAAGCAAGGAGCCATAGTATAAAGTATAGGAGGGCACACTGCATTGAGATCATCATAAACGTCTGACATCAGTGACTATTGAACTTGGGGGATTCTCGACCACAATGGGCGTTCAACGCCAAGGCACTAAACATAAGGATTTCCCAGGCACTGGAGTAATGGGGAGAGAGGAGGAGTATGTGCGTGCATGAAGAAATTATTAAACAATTGGATTAAGGCCCTAGTTATTTCCTTGTAATGGGGTTTAAGAAATAGAGAAAAAAATTCCGTCTTTTCATTATAATGATTCATATTTGTTCCTTAATTGGGTAGGTGTTGTGAGGTTGTGGGCGGAAAATGTACCTTTAAAGGAGAGTGAAAGGTGTTTGGCACTGAGAGCTTCTGGGTAGCTATCATGTGACGGAATAGCAATATCAGAGAGTAATGGAAATTTGAAAATATGTAAAATTACATTGTGAAACAAATACCTGAGTTTCGGTTGTTATTTTTCACAAAAATGTGAATTGAAAATGAAAGAACCGTTTGCACGATGCAATGCCTGGGGATTAAAGAAGCAGACGTTTTAACATTTAGACAGAGTGTGACTAAATGTCATCGATTGAGTAACTGCCCGCTGAACATTCCTGATCAAAGTACCTTTTTCATATGAAGCATCATTGCAGGAAAAGTTTGAAGATGACTCAGGGAGATCTTTAGCCAGAGGAAGATGGACACCAATGTAGACAGCTACTGTGTGCTTTTACAATTAAGTTGATTTAACTTTAATGCATGTTTATTAGAACAGCATATTTTATAGAGTTGAAGGCAGGTAACATGTTAAGAGAAAGGAACTTACAGTTTTAAATAGCTGTTGCTTAATGTTCCCGTTTGGAGTTAAATAGTAAATTCACAGTTTTTTTTTTTGTTTAAATACAGGAATTTAGGAGTTTTTTGCTATTCATATTTGGACAGAGCCTGAGGCGAGGTGAGGTTCTCTGGGTATTTTGTTTGTTTAGCAGAGTCGTTCGCCGCCGTGTCTTAAGTGTGTCAAGCAAAACAATCTTACACAACCAATTACCGTAGAATATCCTGCAAATTTAACAGGATAATTTCATTGAATCATCTGGGCAGGAACGACTGAACTGCCTTCATATACTTCATGTGCATCCATGACATCATAGCTTCTTTTCTTTGTCATTGCCTCTAAGAATTTGTGATGGAAGTTTTATTAGAGAAATAAAGATTGAAGAAGTCCAGTGATACGTAAGCGCTAGTTCTTGTTTATCTGTAACTGAAGCATTCTATTCGGATAAGTATTCATTCTTGATTAACACAGAAATGCGGTCCATGCGTTCTGTCCGTGTGTCTGGGTTTGAAAAATTCTTAACGATGTGTGTACACACATGCATATATGTACATACACATTCACACACATATATGTACACACACACACACACACACACACACACATACACACACACATAAATATAACTGTATATATGTATATGACAATAGTTCACAGGTTGGCCCAACATCGAAGGCTGAAGGGCCTGTTCTGCGCTGTACTGTTCTATGTTCTATATATAAATTATATATAGAACATAGAACAATACAACGCAGAACATGCCCTTCAGCCCTCAGTGTTGTGCCACCTTGTGATCTCTTCGCAGCTCGTCCCCTTACACAAATCCATCATCATCCATGTGCTTATCTAAGGATTGTTTAAATCTCCCGAATGTGCCTGAGTTGACGACATTAGCAGGTAAGGCATTGAACGTCCTCACCACTCTCTATGTAAAGAACCTTGCTCTGACATCTGTCTTCACTCTATCACCCCTCAATTTGTACTCATGTCCCCTCGTACAAGCTGACGTGATCATCCTCGGAAAAAGATTTTCACTGTCGACCCTATCTAATCCTCTGATCATCTTGTATTTCCCTATCAAATCCCATCTTGGCCGCCTTCTTTCCAATCAGAACAGACCCATGACTGTCAGCCTTTCCTCATAAGACCTTCCGTACAGCCTAGGAAACATCTTGGTGAATCTCCTCTGCACCTTTTCAAATGCTCCACATCATTCCCGAAATGTGGTGAACGGAACTGTTCACTATATTCCAAGTGTGGGCGCACGAGCAATTTGTATAGTTGCAGCATGATACTGCAGCTCCGGGACTTAATCCCTCTACGAATGAAATCTAACACACCGTATGCCTTCTTAACAGATCTTATCACACTGGGCGGCAACGTTCAGGGATCTTATGGACATGGACTCCAAGATCCCTCTATAAATCCATACTGTCAAAGATCTTCATATTAACCCAGTATTCTGCCTTCCTGTTATTCGTCATAAAGTGCATCACCTCATAATTTGATGCATTGCGCTGCATTTGGCAAATTCTGCAGTTTATTCAAGTCCCCCTGCAACCTGTAACATTCTTCGAAACTGTTCACTACTCCACCGACTTTAGCACGTTCTGCAAATTTACTAAACCATCCACCTATGACTGTGTCGAAGTCATTTATAGAAATGGCAAATAGCAGTGGTCCCAAAACAGATCCATGTGGCACACCACAATTATCCGGACTCAAGGCTATATATTTTCCATCAACCACCACTCGCTGCCTTCTTTCAGAAGCTGGCTTCTAATCCAAACGAGTAAATCACCCTCAATTCCATGCCCCTAACAGCCTACCATGTGGAACCTTATCAAAGGCTTTACTGAAGTCCATGTACAACACGTCAACTTCCCTACTCTCATTTACATGCTTGGTCACCTTCTCAAAAAACTCATTGAGGTTTGTGAGACACGACCTGCCCTTGGCGAAACCAAGTTGACTATCTGAAATAAAACTGTTGCTTGCTAGATACTTATAAATCATATCTCTTATAATCCTTTCCAATACCTTTGCTACAACCTAAGTAAGGCTTACTGGTCTATAATTACCTGGGTCATCTCTCCTGCCCTTCTTGAACAAGGGCACAATATCTGCAATCCTCCAGTCCTCTCGAACTAAACCTGTAGACAATGACGACTCAAAAATCAAACCTAAAGGCTCTGTCATCTCCTCCCTTGCTTCCCAGACAATCCTCAGAAAAATCCCAACCGGCCCAGGGGAGTTGTCTACTTTCACTCCTTCTAGAATTGATAAGACCTTCCTGGAAAGAACCTCAATGCATTCTTGTATAATATTTCGTACCGTATTCTTCTCCTTTACAATATTCTCCTTTTCCTCAGTCAAAATCGATGAGAAATGTTCGTTTAGTACCTCTGCGACCTCCACAGTGTCCAAACTCAATTTCCCACTTCTGTCTTTGACTGCCCCATTCCTACACAAATCATCCTTTTATTCCTCACATATCTATATAAAGCTTTCGAGTTCTCATCTATTCTAATTGCTAAAAAAATGCTCGTGTCCTCTCTTTGCTCTTCTTAACTCTCTCTTTAAATCCTTCCAAGCTGATCTGTGAGCCTTCAATCCCCTCATCTGAACCATCTCGCATCATCAACACATAAGCCTCCTCCTTCTGCTTTGCAACAGTTGCAATTTCTGCAGTAAACCACGGTTCCCGAAACTTATCATTTCCTCTCTGTCTGACAGGGACATACCTATCAAAGACACGCAATACCTGTTCCTTAAAATAGCTCCACATTTCCATTATCTGCATCCTCTACTTTTTGCCACCCTATTCTATGCATCCAAAATTCTTGCCTCATCACATTATAATTGTCCTTGCCCCATCGAAAACCCTTGACGTGTCTAAGCCTTTCCATCGCTTATTATATGTAACTCAATTTTGGTTATTCCCTCCAAAGTGCTCACCTATAACAAAATCAAACACATGGCCTGCTTCATTTCCAAGCACCAGATCCCGTGTGGCCTCCCCTCTTGTCGGCACTTCGATACACTGTGTCAGGAAATCCTCCTGTTCACATTAGACAAAAACTGATCCATCCGAGGAACTGGAGTTATTGCATTTCCAGTCAATGTTGGGTAAGTTAATGTCCCCTTTAATTACCACCCGGTTCCGTTCACTCCTCCCCTGAATAATTTTGCTGATCTCTCTTCCACCTCCCTCGAAATCTGCCGAGATCTATAAAAACCTCCAATCACGATGGCCTCTCCGCTCCTGTTTCTATCTTCAGCCGAACACCAGGTCAGCAGACGAGTCCACCGTTGTCCCATGCTTGACTAACAAAACCACACCTCCCCCTCTTTTACAGCCTTGCCTGTTCTTAATGAAATCTGCAACATCCATTCCTCACCCTGCTCTGTCCATGTCTCCGAAATGGCGACAACATTGAAGTCCCAGGTACCTATCCATGCCGCAAGCTCACCTACTTTATTTCAGATACTTCTGACGTTGCATTAAACACATTTCAAACCAATTTGCTGTCTCTCAGTACATTCCTATGACCCCGAAATCCTGTCCCTGTCCTTCCCACTCACATCCTCCTGTGGACTGTAATTACACCTCAGGGTCCCATCCCCCTGCTGAGCCCGCTTAAATCCACCTGAATAACACAATCAAATTTCCTACCCAGAATATTCGTACCCCTCTGGTCCAAGTGAAGGCCATCCTGTTTGTACAGTCCCCACCTTTCCCAGAATGAGCCCGAATTATCCTCCCTCATGCATCATCCTTGCAGCCACGTGTTCAGCTCATATCTCTCCCTATTCCTTGCCTCGCCATCACGTGGCACGGGTAACAATACAGAGATAACAACTCTGGTCTCGCTCTCAGCTTCCACCCTTGCTCCCTGAAATGCTGCCTTACATCCCTATCCCTATTTCTACCTATGTCGTTGGGAACCACGTGGCCCACGACTTGAGGCTGGTCACCTTCTCCCTTCAGGACACCAAAGACACGATCCGAGACAACACGGACCCTGGCACGTGGCAGGCAACACATCAACCACGAGTCTTGTTTGTTCCCAACAAACCTTCTGTCTGAGCTTCTGACTATTGAGTCCCCAATGACTAACACTCTCCAATTTCCCTCCTTCCCTTCTGTGAAACAGGAACAGGCTCTGTACCAGAGAGCCGGGCCCCACTGCATATCCCTGATAGGTCGTCCCGCTCAGCAGTATCCAAAATGTTATACATGTTTTTCAAGGGAAAGACAATGGGGAATAATGACGACAGGGAACTGGGTTTGGCAATCATCCATCATCTTATTAATGCCAGACAAAGTCGGATGGGCCGGAAGCATTAATCCTGTGTCTATTATCTAGCTTTCAAGTTCGATCTTGTCTCGCTGTCAAATCAGGGTGTGCAGATTGACAGCACAGTTCATTAAGAAAGATGATGTGCAAAGAAGTGCCAATTCACTATAATTGAACTCCAGTCTGGAATGGTCTACCACCACGTGGTCCCTAATAGGAAGATGACACTGACACAGCACTCTCCTGTCACACACGTACGCGCACAACACCACAAAGTAAAGCACGCACAGAAAAGTGAACACACACACACACACACACACACACATTCACTCTCTCTGGCTCTCTGTCTTTCGCTCTCTTGCTCTCTCTCTCTTGCGCGCACACAAACATACACGCACAGCAAGTTCAGAGGAAGAGGATGAAAATCTTCCAAACAATTGCAACAATTGACAGCATCACAAAGGAGGTAAATCACAAGTCGTCCAAATTTGAGAGACGACTTAACACTAAGGTCAAATCCTAATGGACAAATGTGGGAATTGAGTTTGTGTCAACAGTCCTGCTTTATTCCTTGAGCTCAGCCGACTGGATGGGTGTTTTGCACTGCAGAGGGGCTCCGGCATTAATTGTCACAGAAGTTGCGATTTACACCAATGTCTCACTTTGTCTATCTGATCCCTCACATGAGATGAGGTCAGATATTGGGTAAATTGACCATCAGTCGCCTTTTTTCACATGAGAGATCAGTCATACATGCGTCACTGACTGTGGCGATAATATGTGTCTGAGTGAAACAGAAAGAACTGAAATGAAATGGACCAGACGTGGTTCAGACACAGGAGAAAATACCTTCCTGGCAGAGTAGTTATGACAATTGAATGCACTAATTATGCTGCATTCATCTATCTGACCATCTGAATCTGCAAATGATAAAAGTGAATTATTTATCAAGACCCCTCCTGGCAAATAAATTCTAATATTAGCTGTAGTGTCTGTAGTTCACTCTTGATGAAAAGAAATAATTCAGTCCGTTGTCTTTCCGTTAATTTCGGTAATTTCAAGACTGTGGGCACAATTTTGAGATGAGAGGAGTGATACTTTAAAAGAAGACAAGGGGCTTTTTAACACAGACGTTTCCTCGCTTTTCGAATGAACTTCTTAAGTTGCACGTGCAATTGCAACTTTAAAAAGACATTTTTGTGGATATATGAATGGAAATGTTTTCGAACGGGGCTCGGGAGAACCAAGCAGTTGCGACTCGTTTAGTAATGGATTACTGGATTCTGGATCAGTGGTGCTGGAAGAGCACAGCAATTCAGGCAGCATCCGAGGATGCCTGTCCTCGGATGCTGCCTGAATTGCTGTGCTCTTCCAGCACCACTGATCCAGAATCTGGTTTCCAGCATCTGCAGTCATTGTTTTTACCTTAGTAATGGATTACGTTCAGCATGGACATGGCAGGATGAAGGCCCTGTTTCCTTGCTGTGTGTGTCTATGTCGCTATGCGAGATTAGTCCGTGGATCGGAGGCAAAAACGTCTGTGAGAATAGGACTGTGAAATAGAAAACGTGAGGGTTGTGGTGCAAGATTCAAACTTGAATGAAGCAGAAATTGCTGGAGGTTGTCATTGCAACTTGGAAGGATTTTAATAAGGTTGAATCTGCCGAGTTACTAATCATGCAATGGTGAGAAGGAGAACGCAAATTGAGTCAAATTTGCTGCTGATTGAATAAATATGGGAGGATAGATAATATTACAGTATTGAATCCTTTCCACAGGCAGGGAGAGCTGAAAGGATTGGGGGCGGTAATAGAGACATAAGATTGTTGGTAATCATGGAGGAATAAAGAGGTAAAAACAATGACTGCAGATGTTGGAAACCAGATTCTGGATTAGTGGTGCTGGAAGAGCACAGCAGTTCAGGCAGCATCCAAGGATCAGCGAAATATTTTTCTGACTTTTCTGGCAAATGTCCTTCATCAGGAATAAAGGCAGCTCCTTGGATGCTGCCTGAACTGCGTGCTCTTCCAGCACCACTAAACCAGAATCATGCAGGAATGCAGATGGAAATGATTCATTGAAAAATATGTTTCAGGGACATAGGAGAAAGAACGTATTGTAAGCATTGGCGTGTCTGGAGGATGCAACTGAAATTGAAAGGAAGTCAGGGTAAGCAGTAGATAAGGAAGATAATGGCAGCTGGAGGATGCTCAGAAGATGGTGAAGAGTAAAATGGGTGCAGAGAGTTATGAATATGGAGGGCGGTAGATAAAGAATATCTTGAACATGGGAAATGCTGCCCACGGTTGAAAGAATGAAAGTACTGCAGAGACATTATGTTTTATTGATCGGAGTCTGATTGACTTTTGGAAATAAGGGATCTTGGAGTACTCATGCATGTGACAGAGGTCGGCAGAGCTAAATTCGCCGGAGGAGGTAAAAGACAAAAACTAGAGTATTAACAGGCAAGCAGGATCGAGAGTGTAGTGCTCGAAAAGCACAGCCCGTCAGGCAGCATCCGAGGAACAAGAGAATCGAAGTTTCAGGCAAATGCCCCTCATCAGGTTTGAGGGGCATTTGCCGGAAAGTTCGATTCTCCTGCTTCTCCGATGTTGCCTGACCTACTGTGCGTTTCCAGCACTACACTTCGACTCTTATCTCTAGCATCAGCAATCCTCACTTTCTCCTAGCAGATTAGCAGGTACCACACTTCTGTAGGGAGGGAAAATGGAAATATGGCTAAACAAAACGCAAGTCAACATGATAAGAGACAGCAGCCTGCGTGTATGCAAGGAGCGCAGGGTTATCTATCAGAATTGGAAACTGTGTGAGCTCAGGAACAGACATGTGCAGTTTTGCTGACGAAAATAAACTTCCTAAAGTTTGGAATATTTGAGGACAAGCAGAAATGTATCAGAATAATTGGGTCTGGGCACAGCACTGGAATGAATGATGTGTCAGGTTGCGAAGATGGGTCACAAGGAGATGATGAAAGTGATCAGGTTGGCCCCCTACATATCCCTTCGGCATAAGTATGAACTGCTTGTAAATGATTCAGGCCGAGTGCATTTATTAGGTCTGTAATGGAGTGTATTCGTCAGACCTTGCACTGAGCTTGTGCCTGTTCCATTGTTTCCTCGTTCCAAGATCTCACTATCTCACCTCCAACGCCTCACCTGGCTTTCTCCACATTTAAACACTCCGCCGCTTCACACTAAAATCCTTGTACAAACGTTGGGTGAAGGAAATGGAACAGGTCCAGGACTAGGACTAGACTGAATTCACAATAAAATAAAATAGATTTTCAATAAATATAATTAACACTGACAATGATTTGGCACAAAAGGTTTTGCAGCTTGCACAACGTTTGCTTTGATTCATATATGATCACCTTCCGGAACAAATGTGAGGAAACGAGGGTGCAACCAGTCGAGGTGAATGAGAGATTATCGATCTCGCTTCATTTTCTACCCTTCAGGAGGCATGCTGTCTGCCCTCCTGCCCTATTTACAGCTGATCAGCTGAAGATCAGACCTTATGCTTTGCTCAAGTTTCATATATCTGACGCCTCTTGTTAATTTCAGCTCAATTAATTTTCGTCTCACGCTGGAAATGTTCAATTTCCGCAGCTTTCAAGAGCAACTGATTACGCATGATTTAAAAGAAAACGGTTTTGATGTGGTTGGTCTGCCTTGATCTCACTGAATGGCATAGAACACTCAAGGAGCAAAATGGCGTCCTACTCCTCAAATTTCTGATATGTTTATGTCAATCCAGTTATCTGTTTGTGTCTTCTTGACCCTATTGTGCTATCATTGCCACGGCAAGACAGTTACTTTAAATGTTCTCACAATTATTGTCTTTTTTGTCCTCGACTCTCAACCTTTTCCTAAAACCTGACATTTAATGTTGCTGACACTCATAGCATACACATCCCTGAAGAACATCGACAATTTTTATCTGCCAATCCACTGAATTTTAACATTTTTGGACTGTGGAAGTAAATTGGAGCACCGGCAGAACCCATGCATACATGTGGAGAACGTCCATTCCATCACAGACAGCTGCCTGGATGTGCGATTGAATACAAGACACTGCAGATGTGAGGCACCAGAACTAACCATTGAGCCACCATTTCATCTGATGCCAGCTATTATTGACCAGAATCTGATCATTTCTAAGTTAATTAAATACGCAGGTGTATAAGAGCACTGCTAATGCTTGGGGAATCATTCAAAGTCGGTCCACCAGCACTAAGTCACAAACCAATTGCGGAAGGGTTGCTTAGTGTTTAGCACTGCTGGCTCATGGCTCCCGGATCCCGGGTTCGATTCCAAACTCCGGTCGATTTTCTGTGTGGCGTTTGCACATTTTCCCTGTGCCTGCCTGGTTTTCCTCCAGATGCTTTGGTTTCCTCCCATTATCCAAAGATGTGCACTTGAGGTGAATCGGCCATGCTAAACTGACCAGATTGATCATGACTGAGTAAGGTAAGTTCATTAGTCATTGGAAATATCAGGAAGTCGGAGCATCAGTGTGGACTCGTAGGACCAATTAGCTGTTTCCACACTGTAGGAATTGCAGAATTCCATGACAGTGGTGTCATGCTCCCCACTTGGCTCGACGTATGAAGCTGCAACAACAATAAAGAAGTTTGACAGAAACAGCAATTCTGAACGACTCGCAACATATCGAATAATCCTGAATGACTCACAACATATCCATAAAAAAGCACGCCCACCACTATCAACGCACACTTTCGAAAATTTGTATCATCTTCACAGTACACTTCAGAAATTCACCATGACCCCTTTACCTGCCCATTTGAAAATGTTAACCACGACGTTCTGGAGCGACAGCGGCACCAGTCAATTGAGAATATCATCTTGCAAGTTCTCCGCATCACACACCATCATTATTTGTTATGTTAGTGCCGCTCTTTCAGTATTGGTGCAGTGAAATCCTGGAACGTGCCCTCAAATAGTCTGTGTTTGTATGTATTCCACTTGGATTGCAGCGTTGTATGATGGCAGCTGTCTCCACTACCTTTCTAAGGGAACTTGCAATGGGCAATACATCCTGGACCGCACAGAGATTCTCATATGAAAGAAGTGAATAAAATAAAAATGCCACAACAGCCATTCAACAATCATAAATATTGAGGCTGAGTTGAGTGATTTCATGATGGCAGGGACTTTTATTTTTGGACTGTGATTGATGATAGTCAAGGGGCTGTTGTGTTGGTGAGGACGTGTTGACATTTGGCTTGCCACTTGTTGTTCGAAAATGAATATTCCATAGAACAGAATCCCTGCAGGGAACTAGCGCAAAACAACCACACTGAACCACTGAAGCGCATCCATCCCAGATTTCTTTCCGCTATCATTTCTCTGCACATTTCCCACGACCTAATACACTAACCTACAAATCCCTGAAGGCAATAAACAATTAAACATTGCCAATGTTCCCAACTTGAACAACTTTGGACTGTTGGAGAAAACCAGGGAAACCGGCAGAAACCCACACAGAAATGGGCGAACATGCAAACTCCACAAAGACCTGTGATGGGTAAGATACTTGGAATATTCTGAGAATTAAAATATACATGCATTTGGAAAGATTCAGATTGATTATGGTCGATAAGCACTACTTCATGCATGGGAGTTCAGATTTCACTCATGTGTTCGAGGTTTTTGTTGAAGCATCGAGGAAGATACACGATGGCATGGTGGTAGATGTGATTTATACGTACTTCTGTAAGGCATTTGATAAGGTTCCAGAAGTTAACATGATCCAGAAAGTTAGATCGCATGGAATCCAGGGAGAGTTGGGAAATTGGATACACAATTGGTTGAAGGCAGGAAGCAGAGTGTAATACTGATAGGATACTTGGACTGGAGGCCTGTCGCCAGTGGAGTGTATCAGTGGTCGGTACTGGAATCTTTGCTGTTTGATACGTATATCGGTGATTTGGATGAAAATGTACAAGGCATGACTTTGCAGATGACACTATGCAACAGTGTCTGCACAAAGGTTATCATCAATAGCAGCCGGAGCTCAATCTTCTGTGGAATTGCGAAGGAATTGACAAATGTAGTATGTTGTAGATAAATGTGAGGTCTTACAATTTGGATAATCAAATCAAGGTAGGATTTTCATGTTAAATGGTAAAGCTTAAATAAATAAATTAATGCATGAGTTCAAGTGCACTGTTCTGTGAAAGTGGAGTCACAGTTAGACGCGGCAGCGAAGAAGGCTTTTGGCAAACGGTTTTCATTCGTGAAGGCTTTGGGTCGAGAAGTTCAGAAATTATGTTGCACTTATGTAGGATGTTGATGAGGCTGCACTTAGAGTGTTGTGTTCAGTTTTGCTCACCTGGCTATTGGAAGAATGTCATTAAAATGGAAAGAGTACAGAAAAAAAATCAATGTTGCCAGGACGCAACGCTCTGTATTGTAGAGAAAGCTTTGGGCATGCTTAACTTCATTCTTTAGTACTTTGGACACTGATGGGGGATGTTATAAAAGTGTGAAAGATCATAAGAGGCATTGATAGACTTAATGCACACAGTCTTTGTCCCGTGATTGTGGAAACGAGGACAAGAGGGCACCAGTTTAAGGTTAGAGTGGGAAGAATGATAGGGAACATGTGAGGCAACTTATTACGCAGAGGAAACGTGCTGCCTAATGAAGTTGTTGAGGTGGGTATAGTTACAACATTTAGAAGGCTTTTGGACAAATGCATGTATGGGAAAGGTTTGAAAGGATATGGAACAAGTGAAGGGAAATCGGGTGTGCGTAGATTGACATTTCCGTCAGCATGAACCAGTTGTGTCGATGGGCCTGATCCGTGATTTAGTATTCGATGATCAATGAATCCATGCATGGTTTGACATCATCATGAAATTATTTAAAATAATCTGCCCCTCCAGTGGAGATTCATAACTGTTTCCCACTCTTGCCTCACGGTATTCTGGTCGCTCTTTGTTTCAACTCCTTATGATTCCTCTCAGGATTCACAGGTATTCTTGAGACGGCTTCTTGTTGTTTGCACCACCTCAATCCGATGTTCACTTTCATTTTCACATATTTGTCTGAATGCAAGAAGACATCTCGCAGTTTTTCTTGAATTTGAGTTTACTTTATCCTGAATGGCTTTAAAGCCATACAGCGAGCACTCGACGATTAGAGTTTTACACTGTTCAGACGTATGAATCAGGAAGCATCCAAGAAGAAGGAAAATCGACGTTTCGGGCATAAGCCCTTCTTCAGGAATGTTCTGTTCATTTCACTACAGGAAGGATATGATAGCATTAGAGGGTTTACAAAAAACAATTCACCCAGAATGAAGCAATTGATCTTCAAGGAGAGACTCGATAGGCTTGGATAATTTTTCTTCGTGCAGGGAAGATTCGGGAGGCACATGATCCAGGTTTATCAGATTATGATGGGTTTTGTTCGAGTAAACACAGAACAGATGTTCCCCTTGAATCAGGAATCAATCATGAGAAAGCATAGTGATGGGTAATTGACTATAGACTCAGAGAGGAATCCAGTGAATACGTTCTTCATTCAACATCTAGTGGAAAACCAACTGAGAAGGTATTGGAGTTCGGAAATTTTACAAACGTATTTGAATGACTAATTCAAATATCATAACATTCAATGATATTGCGGCGTATCAGCTCAGATTGGATGGCGTGGAGACTCATATTTTAGTAACGCTGCTTTAATGCGCCAGAGAGTAGGGTTCAATTCTACCCTCGAGCAACTGTTGTTGTGGAATTTTTACATTGTTCCTGCATCTTCGTGGGTTCCCTTTGGGTATTCCGGTTTCCTACCAGAGTCCAATGGTGTGCAGGTTATGTGGATCGGCTATGCTAAATTGCTCATACAGTCCTAGGTTTTATGGATCAGGTCGATTAGCCATGAGACGTGCAAGCTTACAGTGATTAAGGTAGGGGGCTGAGTTGTCGGAGACCCGATGTGGACCTGTTTGGCTGAACGACTGTTATGATATGGAGTAAATGCAGAGCATTGGTATTAGTCTTCCTTTAGTGCAAGTTAAATTGATGTAGAGTTGATTATGTCTGCAGAGTATCCATTTATGAATACACAAATCTACGAATGCGCCCAAAATGCACATCCAAATCATTTATATATATGCCAAGAATCAGTGGACCAAGCAACTATCCTTGTGGAAAATTACTGATCACAGTCCTCCAGTGCAAAACAACAATCGTCTTTGACTACACTTTGTTTCTATCTTCAAGCAAATCTTGGTTACCTTCCCTTGGTTACCATCCCTTGGATCCTATGTGATTCAAGTGGCTGTCCTCTCTTGTCTATGGAATCTTGTCAAACGATTCGCTTAAATCGAAAGGATCAAAATGTATCACTCTCTCTTCTTCTTTGTCCCCTTGTCGAAACAGTTCATCACATCAGTAAAATGTCATTTCCTACGCACAGACCCGTATTGACGATGCAAAATCAGTCGTAGCTATTCCAAGTTCACGTAAATCGTTTCCCTCAGATCCTCTTCGATAAATCCGTGCACACTAACATCAGCTCGAAGGTCTGTAGTCGCTCATCTTTTCTTTCAAACTTTCTTGAATAATGACACAGCATTATCTATCCACCAGACTTCCAGTACCTCACCCGTGACTGTTGACAATACAAAATTTCGGTATAGAGTCCCAGCATTCAATTACCTCGTTTCCCACAAGCGTGTGGGACAGAACTCATTAAGAACCGACGATATTCTCAATTGTGTGCGCTGTATGACTTCTAGCACCTCCTCCTGTGTAATTTGGACTCTTGTCAAGTGATCACTATTAATTTTCAAAGTCCCCTAACTTCTACGCCGTTCTCCTCAGTAAATAATGAAATGAATTACTCATTTCATATTTACCCACTTCCTGTGCAGAAACACGTAGTCAGCCTTGTTGATCATTAAGGGCCTAATATCTCCCGATTTTCACTTTGGAATCCAACGTAGTTGTAGAGTCTCTTTGTATTCTCCTTAACCTTATATGTCGATGCTACCTTTTGTGCTCATTTATCCTCATAATTTTCGTCTAATTCCAATGCCAGGAATTCCAATACAGCGAATGGTGTATCGGTTTCAGCGGCTTATGCGCATTCATGCAAACCAATTAATGCGAAGGAGGAAAATATTACATTAAATGCGACAGATTCACCAGGATCCGATTCTCTCCATCAAAGAGCCTAATGAACGGTAGTGAAATCCTTACTGACGACCTAGCTGTAACATTGCAAGTCATATCGATTTGCAAACCCTTTCCGACACTGTTGAACACAGTCAGTGTGTTATGGCAGCTCAGTAACGGATTATTTTCTTTTCTAGTAGTGTATACTAGCTGCTCGTAAGTCTCTGCCGATGTATGTGTTCACAGCTCTAGATTAATAAAGCAGTATTTGTAGAATTGCAAGTGAATGCTGACTGAAAATTCATTGACTAATTTTCAATGTAGCATAATTAATTATACGTCAAAACCATTAGACAACAATAAATGTTAAGAAATAAAAAAAATCATTTATACAGTAAATTTCAAAATAGACAGAAATGTTCCAGAAATATGTTTGTGAAATAGTTGCAATAGGTTGCAAAGAATAAGTGAATATGTCATTAAATGAACAGCTGAGTTCAAGCAAATTCTTCAGTAGCAGTGTTCAACCACATAGAAAAGGTTTCCCAAAAGACGGAGACAGCAATCGCCATGATTTAAGACGGAGTGATGGGTTATGAAATTATAGCTGGACTGTTAATCCGCAGAAGCAGGTATTATTCAACGGACCAGGGGTTAAAATGCCTCCAGAATATAAAATATGATTTCAATTATCTGAAATTAAGACTCGAATGATAGACGTGTATAAATTGTTGAATTTCAGTTAAGTAAAAGAGATCTGGCTGTTTAAGGACCTTTGGGGAAGCATATTGTTGTCCTTACACGCTCTGGCCGACATGTGAATTCAGACCTATGACAATTTAGTTGAATCCCAATTGCCCTCTGGGTAATTTGGATTCTGGCATAAACAAGGAACTGCCCAATCGCACACTCCTCTCGTGAATTAATGAAAAAGAAATGTGAAGGAGGCTAAATGATACTTTTAACAGATTTTCCCTTGTCTGATGCTAACTGAAGTACACAACGCCAAAATAAAACATCGGGAAAGATGTTTTAGTACTCATTTTGTTTCATTTGATATCAATTTCATTTGAATAAAACACACACTCAGAATGCGTGTCCACACATTTTAGAAAGAAGGATTGAAAAATGGAAAGGTGAGTTGGTGCAGTGATGAGCCTGGTTTGACTCTCACCTCGGAGTCTATGGTGTTTGTGCGTTCTCTAGATGGTCCTGCTTCTTTTAATAGACCAGTGATGAGCATGTTAAGTGAATAGGCCTTGCTCAGTTTGTCTGCAGTACGGTCTGTTAGGTGGGTTAACTGCGGTATGTTTTCCTACCTGCGAATAGGGTAGGATGCCAGTCGGAGTGCAGACCTATTGGGCCAAATGTTATACATCTGCACTTTGCATCAACTGCATACTTTCAGGCATGTTGCGTCACGCTTGAGGAAATTGCTTGCACTTTTGATACCCAGATCAAAGCAGAGTAAATGTCGGTTGAACAAACGTATCGGATCCTGAAAAAAAAACAGTTAACAAGATAACAAATGAACATTGCATAATGGATGGGGTAATAGAACATAGAACATAGAACAATACAGCACAGAACAGGCCCTTCGGCCCACGATGCTGTGCCGAACATTTGTCCTAGCTTAAGCACCCATCCATGTACCTATCCAATTGCTGCTTAAACATCACCAAAGATTCTGACTCTACCACTCACACAGGCAGCGCATTCCATGCCCCCATCAGTCTCTGGGAAAAGAACCCACCCCTGACATCTCCCCTATACCTTCCACCCTTCACCTTAAATTTATGTCCCCTTGTAACACTCTGTTGCACCCAGGGAAAAAGTTTCTGACTGTCTACTCTATCTATTCCTTTGATCATCTTATAAACCTCGATCAAGTCACGCCTCATCCTTCGCCGTTCCAACGAGAAAAGACCAAGCACTCTCAACCTATCCTCGTACGACCTATTCTCCATTCCAGGCAACATCCTGTTAAATCTTCTCTGCACCCTCTCCAAAGCTTCCACATCTTTCTTAAAGTGAGGCGACCAGTACTCCAAATGTGGCCTAACCAACGTCCTGTACAGTTGCAACATCACTTCACGACTCTTGAATTCAATCCCTCTTAATGAACGCTAATATACCATAGGCCTTCTTACAAGCTCTATCCACCTGAGTGGCAACTTTCAAAGACCTATGAACATAGACCCCAAGATCCCTTTGTTCCTCCACCTCACTAAGAACCCTACCGTTAACCCTGTATTCCGCATTCTTAGTTGTCTTTCCAAAATGGACAACCTCACACTTGGCAAGGTTGAACTCCATCTGCCACTCCTCAGCCCAGCTCTGCATCATATCTAAGTCTCTTTGCAGCCGACAACAGCCCTCCTCAATATCCACAACTCCACCAATGTTCGTATCGTCTGCAAATTTACTGATCCACCTTCGACTCTCTCATCCAAGTCATTAATAAAAATTAAAAACAGCAGAGGACCCAGAACTGATCCCTGCGGAACTCTACTTGTAACTGGGCTCCAGGCTGAATATTTGCCATCTACCACCACTCTCTGACTTCGACCGGTTAGCCAGTTTTCTATCCAATTGGCCAAATTTCCCTCTATCCCATGCCTCCTGACTTTCCGCATAAGCTTTCCATGGGGAACCTTACCAAATGCCTTACTAAAATCCATGTATACTACATCCACTGCTCTACCCTCATCCACATGCTTGGTCACCTCCTCAAAGAAATCAATAAGACTTGTAAGGCAAGACCTAACCTTCACACATCCGTGCTGGCTGTCCCTAATCAAGCAGTGTCTTTCCAGATACTCATAAATTCTATCCCATAGTACCCTTTCGATTACTTTGCCTACCACCGAAGTAAGACTAACTGACCTGTAAATCCCGGGGTTATCCCTATTCCCTTTTTTGAACAGGGGCACAACATTCGCCACTCTCCAGTCCCCTGGTACCACCCCCGTTGAAAGTGAAGACGAAAAGATCATTGCCAACGGTACTGTAATTCCCTCTCTTGCTTCCCACATAATCCTAGAATATATCCCGTCAGGCCCGGGGGACTTGTCTATCCTCAAGTTGTTCAAAATGTTCAACACATCTTCCTTCCTAACAAGTATCTCCTTTAGCTTATCAGTCCGTTTCACACACTCCTCTTCAACAATACGGTCCCTCTCGTTCGTAAATACTGAAGAGCAGAACTCATTCAAGACCTCTACTATCTCTTCCGACTCAATACACAGTCTCCTACTACTGTCCTTGAGCGGACCTATCCTTGTTCTCGTCATTCTCATGTTTCTCACATACGCATAAAATGCCTTTGGGTTATCCTTGATCCTATCCGCCAAAGATTTTTCATGCCCTCTCTTAGCTCTCCTAATCCCTTTCTTCAGGCACCTTCTGGCTATCCTGTATCCCTCCACTGCTCTTTTTGAACCCTGTTTCCTCAACCTTATGTAAGCCTCCTTCTTCCTCTTTACAAGACATTCAACCTCCCTCATCAACCAATGTTCCCTCACCCGACCATTTCTTTCCTCCCTCACAGGTACATACATATCAAGGACACGTCGTATCTGTTCCTTGAAAAAGTTCCACATTTCCACGACATCCTTCCCTGACAGCCTATGCCCCCAACTTATGCTCCTCAGATCCTGTCGTACAGCATCGTAATTACCCTTCCCCCAATTGTAAAATCTACCCTGTTGCACGCACCTATCTCTCTCCATAACCAAGGTGAAAGTCACAGAATTGTGGTCACCATCACCAAAATGTTCACCCATTAACAAGCCCATCACTTGCCCCGGTTCATTACCGAGTACCAAATCCATTATGGCCTCCCCTCTGGTCGGACAATCTACATACTGAGTTAGAAAAGCTTCCTGGACACACTGCGCAAACACCGCCCCATCCAATCTACTTGGGTTGGACAGGATGTTGTGCAAACTGAAAAAATATCCATTTAGACTGAAATCGTAATTATGTGCAGACCTCTCTGATCAAGTTTGGTTCCAAATTATTTTATGCAGTAAAAGATAGTGGCAATCGCGTTGATAGAACTAGAACCGGTAAAAAATGAAAAATGCGTTAACATGAATAACAATTTCAAGTAGATAAGTTTGCTGTGAGGGAGTAAATGACGTTATTCATCTACATTCATATGTTTGACAAAACAATCAATTAATTCCGCGTTGCACCACTGTGAAATCATCAATATCATCCACACTGCATGATTAGTTTTGTGATGAGAGGCAGTGAATTCGCAGCTTCTTTTCACCAGTGCTGAGCAAACATCCGTAATCAATGATTTGTAAAATAAATCGAGTGCACAAGGAATTTCAATGCTTATTGGGTCAAGTACGGAGAAGGAACTGAATCAATTACTTCACAGAGAACCAGTTTAGATACAAAGGGGCAAATGGTCTCCTCCTGCAACATAAGTGCAATTATGTTTCTTCTTAATGTAAAGCTTTGTCAGTCGAGGGTGATAATAGTTTTATGTCATTTCTCCGCCGTTCAGTGCTCAAACACGAAGTTAAAGGAATGTATGTGATTTTTCATTGCTTACACCTAAGAAAGGAGAGGTTAAACGTTTAGTGATTGTTGTCCCAATAAATCGCAGAACAAGTCTAACTTTTAACGTTGTTTATGTTGGGATCTCTTCCATTTTTTCCAAAGAGAATCTCACCCCTGTCCCGAGAAATACATTAACTAGCACAATGTTGTAATTTAAAATTGCATCTTCAAGATGGAAGCAGGGAAGAATGAAATTGGTCGTTTTAAAGTAGTTCTTCCCTTCAGTCTCATGCATCACGTGATAAGCGAATCTTTCGATTTTCCTTTGAAGCAGTACACAAATGGAGATTGCAATATTAACACCTTAAATTCAGCAGCATCGGCAAGGCCTTCCATACACGAAAATGAGATAGTTAGATACCAAACATAATTTTCTGATTTAAATTCGTGTCAGTAGTGAATTATTCCATTTCCACTTGCCTGACGTCACTAAAGCTTGTCATCATTATATTTTACGCCTGAAATTGACACAATAGGATATATATGATCAGCAAATTGTTCAGAAATTTGGAAAAGAGCAGCTGGAAACAACATATGAGCAAAACACAGGTATTCTGCACATGAATCGCCTCCAGTTTTGACATTGGCAGAAAGAATACAGAAGGTTGAGAAATATCACTACCAGTACTTTTATTGCAAGAATTAATGTATTTTTAACATTGCTTCTTACATTTCTTTTCTTCTCTTCACCTTTTCATGTCTCTTAATTGATACTTCACCACACTTGTCAGGTCTTCTCTGAACTTCATATGTGTCGTTGTATAAATACACGTTTGTGAACACAATGCAACAACTTCAGTAATGCTCCAGGTTTAGTGGAAATATAATCAGGGCTTTTCAGGTTACCCTGGTTATAATAGGTGGTACAACTTACAAAGGTCCCAGTAATTTTCGAAAAAGAGCAAAATAAAATCGACTGATACGGAGAGGAGTAAGCTAATGGATTTCCTTCGTTTCTGAGATTGCAGAACGCTTGGATTCTTACTCTGGAATCTTGAGCGTATCGTAATCGCCGCTAAAGTACGTCAGAAAGTTATGAAATTAAACAAGATGATCAGACTAAATGAACGCCAAACGACTGAGGTGGTGCAATAGCAGACCAACGCTATTCCTGCAGGCCAAGAGTAATAAGCAGTTCTTTCAGTGCACTTTGTTAATTATTTCGTAAGGTTAAAATCGAAATAAGATTCGTATTTCCTTTAAGAGACTCAGAACTGAAAAAAAATTAAACCACTGTTACTGTTAATTTGGTGCATACTTTTAAAAAACACTTCTGGTAGGAGAGAATGATATATCGATCAAATATCACGGAAACAATGCACCAAATTGATAAATCGAGAGAGACAACAGTCAGATAAAAAAATATGATCTTGCACACCGACGTGTGGGAGATGATGAAAATTGAAAATAATAAGTAAATATACGGTGTGTCATAACAGTTAAAAGTGACCAGTAAATTAGTTACTGACATGTCCACTATGCAAAGTCAGATAAACGTGGAAATGATACATCTTCCTCTTGAGACAATCAAGATTATCACTACGTAAGAGAGATAGAACATAAAATGTACATACCTGTGACTGAAAAATATAATTGTTGATAGTACATGAATCCATTCAGTGTACCTATTAAAATAGGAGCATGACTCAGACATTGAATTGGATGAAGAAGTTACACGAACACCTTCCTGCAATGGATGACAATACAGTAGAAAAATCCAGTAAATCCTTCGGTCCAGGTACTTTCAAGAATGTAAATATCAACTCATTTGAATACGACATGTGAATATCGCTGAAACGTAAATGATGTGTTTTGTCGATTTTGTATTCACTGTTACCCAATATAAGTATAAACAAGAATATGTTTAATTCAGGTTAACAACTGTCAGTTTAAAATAACTCACGAGGAAGTGCAACTGATACAAGAATTGGTTAGTAAGCCTCTTTCGCCAGCTGAATCGCAGCGTTGTACATTTCATTGTCAGAGCAAGAATCTGTCTCTAAGAGATGATGGACTCTGAACAATGTACACCTTAAGTCATAGAAAGAACTCCGTGTTTGTATTGACACTAACCTTCAGAGTATCAAGCCAGCAAAAACATTCGTGACATTACTTATAGCCATTTCACAAATATACCTTTTGCAGTTATTTCGACCGAAGAAGAAAACACTGACATGGTTGCATAATCTATTATATGCAACGGAAAAGAGCAGGCTCGCTGTATTTTGAGACAGTCGACTTCTTATGAATGAGGCGTGGGAGGGCTTTCAGTACTTGATCAATGTTAAATCTCCCACCATTCACAGATCAGACTTCAATGTTAGACCTCCGACATGGCAGTTTCTGTGTTACCCGCACAACGTTATTTCTGTATATCACTGACAATGCGACTGGATGAACTTCTTCCCAATTCTGATCTGCCTGAATATGTGATGGTTTACATTTCCTCATTAATAAATCAGTTTAAGATAGTTGCACTGAGTGATACATCTAGGTTCTTCTTCCATGCATGCTTTTTGTTACAATTGCTCAAGTTTCACGTCTTTCTTCCATAATTTGGGTGTTCCTATGAGCTAACGATGCCGACTTTCATCCATATGCTCCTGGTTTGTCTTAACCATTTGATGAAAGGGTTGTCTAATAATTTCACTTCAAATTTCTTATTTGTAGCCTTTGATCTATTCTCTTTCAATTACTGACTTTGTGACCTTGTTGCCACACAGTTTCGAAAATTCCAGGATACGTTTCCTATAATAGTTCAGTAATGTGTGCTACCACTGACTTTTCAAAAATATGTGGCAGCAATACTGCCTGTGAACGACTAGCAAGGACAAATTGTATTCCTGCATCTGCGAGATTTTCCAGTGATCCTGCCGCCACTTTACCATTTTTCAATGAATACGCTAATCTTACCCAACATAGTTAACACTTCTTATCTCGTCGTGAATTCCAATTACTAGCACTTTATTTCTGGCAGAGTGCTTCGGAGTTCTATGTATTCTCATCTTTCAACATTAATTCAACATGAGAGGCTCCTGTATCTCTATATATTGTAACTCTTGACCTGCGGGTCCATGACGAGTAGTCTTTCCATCACAAGTACATATTTTAAGAAGATCTAGCACTTTCTCTTTAACGAACCTCCGACCAGACTGCAAATATTTGTGCAGATTTGTAGCCTCCACTGTGCTTCCTGTTGACACTCCGACGAAATCCAGTGGCTGATCATGTTTTCCTATATCTATCTTCACAATGCTTCTTCTAATCTTAAAACATGGCGACTTCATGTAGTTTTTTTTGCTGTGGAATCTCCAGAGCTTTTGAACTTCTGTTTCCACTTCATGGGTTTAATTTCTACCCTGTTGTGTGTTAACCAAATGATCTTCACCGAGGCCAACATTTCTCCCTGACCACTTGAGGATTTTATTTTTCTTCATTTGTATCCAATATGGTTTGAAATTCAAGTTGGATAATGAACCAACTCGGTATCATGAGCCATATGACCAGCTAATCTTGCAGTTTTAACTCTCTGCTTAATCACATGAGTTCTCACTACCTCATTAATCTGACATTCGATCTTCAACGTTGAGCTTTTAAGCCGACTTTCCAGACAAAGCACCAATTTCTGAAGTTAAAACTCTCGCTTCTTTTCTTTTTGATCTCACGGTACCTTTCATTTATTTTTCTGTTTCTTCTGCTTGTGATTGTAATTCAAACATTTTAAATCCATTTTCTCTTTTTTTCTCATTTGCTTCTATCTCAAGCTGCTTCATTTTCAGTTGAATATTAAACATCTCTGGAGATTCGAACGACGTTTCCATACAATTTAAATGCTGACATATAGCTATAACGACATATATTATTTTCGAAGTCGAAGGCATTTTCAACGTGAGCTTTTTTGCCAACATCAGCAGCTTTTCCTGTCTACCTTCTCTCAAACACCCAAAGCAATTTCTTCGCTCCCAGAAAACTCTTGGTGACTGACAGAATCATTGCTACTTCAAGCACTGTATAAATCAACAATAAAATCCAATAAAAGATCCTGACACCGAACACTCGCTGCCTCTGAAATCCTAATCTCAAATTGGAACGATAGCATAAATCTTTCAAAGAGTCTCCAATCTCTTATGGAACTGACTAGACCCCTCAAACCCTTTTAGAAAGGTACGCCAAGCTCTATCATTTCTCTTTGTTTTATGCAGTTTTATGTTGAATATTCGAGAAGTGATGCATCAGATCAAACCAACGAGTTTTACACCAAACAGAATTTATTGACAGAATACCGAATGAAACACAACCAACAATCGAAAAGAGTTTGATTTAAATTAACCTAACTGAAAATCCAACCAACTCTAACCCATCTCAGTGATATTGTTCCAATTTCCTGAATTCCACACATAAAGGCGCCCTCGGCAAAAAAAAAAAAGTAACAACAAGCTTACTTCCTTTCAAGAGAGATGCCAGAGGTAGAGTCAGCCAGAAAACTTTAGTTGAAACCAGGAAGAATTTTCACCAGCAATTTTTCTTTGGGTACTAAGATCAAACTAAAGCAACTGGTAAAATAACCCAAGCTGGGCAAACTGGCCTGTCCCTTTTAATTGTACAACATTTTCTTAATTCAAATAAAAAGAGTCTGAAGGCCTTGTCTGATTGTTGATATAGGCATTCTCGGTTAGCAATAATTAAAGTAGCCAGTTCAGGCAATGCAGCACCATTGCCTTTATGACCTCTCTCGAATAATACCAAGTGCAAAGTAAGCTTGTTAAACGGGCAGCATCATCAGATACTGACTTAGCAAGAAATGAAATGGTACAACAGTGTACAGAGAAAAACATACTCTCGCAAGGAGCTCTGTATAGGTGGTAATTAGTGACTGAACAGTCTCTTAACAATGAAAGTCATCTTTGAAAATAAAATCAAAACTTATTTATAAATTTATGGAAACAGAAGAGCATGAAATAGTTCACGTGTTGCTGCTTGCAGAAAAAATAATGATTAACATTTGAAGACCGGAATCAGGTTTATCCTCTTCTTGGGATAGAGTAGAGCTGAGTAGATTTTGCCATTTCAATGAAATATAACTGATACGTTAAAAAGAAAGAGACAGCATTACTCCAGGTCCACGTTTCTGGGTGCGCAACACAAAATACACGATTATGCAAAGGGCGGCATAACGTGCATAAGAAGTGTAAAACACGCATATTTACGTTTACCAAAAAAATGATTAATAATAGAAATTGTTCCAGCTGCACATAAGTTCATAAGCCGTGCTGCAAATAAGTTCAGTTCCAAAAGTCTCCAATCACGCAGTATAAAGGACCTGACGCATTAGGGCGTGAAACTGCAGTTTGGCTGCAAGAGACCAAGTGGTCTGGTATCTTCTGACATCTGTCAGGAAGGAGTGCGGGGTTAGTGGGGTCTTTCACAATCGTCTTAACCTTTCGGACGCAACGTGTGGTGCTAAGGTTTGTAGTGGAGTCGAGAGGGACCAAGATGATCCTCTCAGCTATCCTCACTCTCCATTTTAAGTTCATACGTTCTGAGACAGTGCAATTCCCGAACCAACCAATAATGCAGCAGCTCAGGTGACTCTGAATGAACCCTCTGCAGATTGTGAGGCGGATGAAGGGTGGCGTGTGGGCTTTTTCCGCTATTCACAGAAGGTAAAGACAATGCTGGACTTTATTGGCTATGGAGTTGGTTTTGAGGGGCCAGCTAACGTTCTCCACCAGTTGGAAGCAAAGGAATTTGGTGGTCTTCACCATCTCCACCAGGAAACCATCCATATCCAGTGGACAGTGGTAGCTCCATGCCCTCCAGATGTCAACAACCATCTCTTTCATTTGTCGATGTTCAGAGACAGGTTGTTGTCTCTGCACCTCCACTCTTATGCTGACTCGTCATTCCTCCACTGAGACCAACTATAGTCGTGTCATCAGCGAACTTGATGATGTAATTCGACCTGTGCATCACTCCACCGTCGTTCGTCAGCAGGGTGAACGATGGTGGACTGAGCGCTCAGGCTGGGAACTCTGCGTTCTCAGTGTGATGTGTTTGGAGATGCTGTTCCTAATCCGAACTGACTGAAGCGTCCCAGTGAGTAAATTGGAGGCACACAGGCTTGGCAGACTCAAATTTCCAATCAGGTGCTGAGGAATGGTAGTGTTAAATGCAGAACTGACGTATATAAATAGTAATCTGACATAGCTGTCCTTCTAATCCAGGTGGTTAAGGGCCAATTGGAGATAAATGGAAATGGCATCGTCAGTTGAGCAGTTGCGACAATACGTGAACTGCAGGGTGTCCAGTGAGAGGGTGGTGGGGCAGCACGATCATAATTTGCCTAATCACGAGCCTTGTTAAGCATTTCACACTGATTTGTGTTCGTTCAATGGGGCGGGAATCATTGAGACAGGACATAAATATATTTTGTTTGGCATGGGGACTATGTTTAGCAGCCTTCAATCACATTGGATCTATGACGCATCTCATGGACATGTTGAAGGTGTCTGTGAGAACATCGACGAGTTCATCAGAGCATTATCTGAGCACTCTTCCAACTAACACCAACTAGCCACGAAACGACACGCCCAGCTATCCTTAGTAGCCACACAAGCAGATGGCAAGCAACATGAGTTCGACTGGGACAACACTGCTATTATAGGACAATCCAAACAGAGAACAGCCAGGGAATTCCTAGAGGAATAGCACTCATCGACAGATTCAATCAATGAGCACATCGACCTGGATCCTATATACCGACCACTGCAACGGACAGCTTGAACTGACAACCGGAAGCGGCAGATTCAAACCACTACAAATGCCGAAGGAAAGATCACAGAAGCGCTTCACAGGAGGCTCCCAAGAACTGAGGATGTCACCTAGACAGGGGAAGAAGCGACTGCAACACAAATTTGAATAAAAGGCAGAAAGGTTTATGGCTGGCATAGCAGGATGCGAAGAAAACATAAAAATCCTTGAAAATATTATGAATGGTGCTAAAAAGAACAAGATAAATTTGGCAGTAGTGTTTGTGGACTTAGCAAAAGCTTTTGATACAGTAGGCCATAAACTAATCATAATAGCGTTGAAAAAACTCCAGCGAACAGAACCACAACCACAAACTACGTTGTGTAATTCACTGCATTGAATCAAAGTAAGTTCCTCACTCAGACTGATAATTAGCTTATTTGCATTCAGCAAATTAAATCGGGATTCCAAGTGATAGTGTCCTCACTTGCTAAGTTTGTCATTCTGTAGTCTCCTCAGTAATGTAGAGCATAGCCTCATTCTCTATACTGTACCCAGTATTCTTGTACTGAGGCCACAATTGATGAAGTTTTGCTGTGCAGCAGCCCAGGTTTTTCAACAAACTATTTAGCAAGATTGCTCTCTTAGTGGCTTTTTAAACTTTGCTATCAATTAAACTGGTTTAATAACAACTACATATTCCTGACATTGAGTATTTCCAATGCCTTGATATGAAAGACGTTTGATGAGATTAAACATAGGCAATAACTGGGTTGAGCATGTAATTATGGAACATAAATGAAGGTCAATATGGACGGCTTCAAGAACGTCCTTCTTGAGGCAATGGATGCGTTGGGCCAGGTAGATGGGAGGAGAGTTGACCACATGCTTTCAATTAAAACGTGCATTGTTGAAATTGTTCGATCCAACATTGAATGTATGTTGTGAAATTTATAGTAAACTGCATACTTCTCTGTTCTGGAACTTAATTGGCCAAGTGCTGAAGAAGTGTGGCAGCAGCACCCCCATATTAGTCCAAACAAATTTGATTGCCAGTATGTTTGTATCCATGCTCTCTCTTGTTGTATTTTTTGACGTTCCCCGAATGCTAATGGCTTCTATAAAGTTGGTCCCATCTCGTAACTTTTAGACTATTGTTTTGTGCTTGGTTTGCACTGTCCATTTGTTCAGCACAGCTTACTTTTTGAAATATATTTGTCTATTGGTGAACTGACAAATTCCATGTTGTATGTGTCAATGCAAATACAACTTGGATATACACTGGATACATGTGTATATCTTGTTTATGACATTTCTGGAATGTAAAAATTAGTTGGTCAGGAGAACGGGAACAAGAACTACAAGTCAGAAGAGAGGGTAATTGTTGAATGAGCAGAATTAGAATACAGAGTATCTGTGAGCAAATATACACAGTCAGGAGTGTTGTGGTGGAAAATCGCAGCAGGTCAGCTAGCATCCGAGGAGCTGGAGAATCAACAATTCGGACAAGGACGCATCATCAGAAATGAGGCTCAAATGTCGATTCTCCTGCTCCTTGGATGCCAACTGATCTGCTATGCTTTACCATCAACCTACAATCGATTCTAATCTCCAACATCTGCAGTCTTCACTTTGTCCCAAGCAAGATATACATCGGACAAACAGGTGAGTCAAAGTCTGCCTGTTTCAGTGGAAAGCATATCAGTAATAAGAGTGATGAACTTAGTTCATGGACTGGTAGGTTTTGGCCATAATTGAGAAATTGATTTCAAAGCGTTACCATAGTTGTTGGATGTTCCGAGACGTTTTTTTCCAATGAAGGGGAGTAGCATTGTTAATCAGAGAGTGAATCACAGCTGCAGAAAAGGAGGTTGTTGGGGAGGAAGGGGTTTGTCGACAGAGTCAGTGTGGGTGAAAGTCGGGATAGGAGCAGTCACTTTATTGGGGGCTTTCTATAGACCCCCAAAATAGAATTCGAAACACAGAAGAAATTATCGGAGAGCAGGTATTGCAAAGATGCAGATGTAACAGAGTTGGCGTTATGGTTGTCTTCAACTTGCACAATTTTGATGGAATTTTCTGAGTGCATTTGGTCCGGATGAAGCCGAGTTTGTCAGCATTGTCCAGGAGGGTTTCCTGATCAATATGTAGGTCGGTCAACTGGCGGGGAGGTCAGATTGGGTTTGGTGCTAGGCGACGAACTAGACCAATTGTCAGATCTCTTTGAAAAGGGAGAATTTCGGTGGCAGTGACCACAACTCCCTCATCTTTACGTTAACCATGGATTTGGATAGGAACAAACAGTATTGGAAGATTTTAAATACGCACAGAGGACATTTTATTGATATTAGGAAGAAACTGTGGAGAATAAATTGGGAGTTATTCTTGTACGGCATCAAACAAAACAAAAATGAAGGCACTTTCAGGGTCACTTGTTGGGAGTGTTGGATTAGCTTGTCCAACTGAGGCAGGGATTAGCTTGTCCAACTGACACTGGCCCCACCCCCCACCTTTTCCTCCGCTACATCGATGACTGTATCGGCGCCACCTCGTGCACCCACGAGGAGTTTGAACAGTTCATCCACTTCACCAACACCTTCCACCCCGACCTCAAATTCACCTGGACAGTCTCAGAATCCTCCCTCCCCTTCCTCGACCTTTCTATTTCTATCTCAGGCGACCGACTCAACACGGACATCTACTACAAACCGACCGACTCCCACAGCTACCTGGACTACACCTCCTCCCATCCTGCCCCCTGTAAAAACGCCATTCCATTCTCCCAATTCCTTCGACTCCGCCGCATCTGCTCCCAAGAAGACCAGTTCCAAAAACGCACAACCCAGATGTCCTCCTTCTTCAATGACCGCAATTTCCCCCCTGACGTGGTCGTCGATGCCCTCCACTGCATCTCTCCCACTTCCCACTCCTCCGCCCTTGAACCCCGCCCCTCCAACCGCCACCAGGACAGAACCCCACTGGTCCTCACCTATCACCCCACCAATCTCCATGTACAGCGCATTATCCGCCGTCATTTCCGCCACCTCCAAACGGACCCCACCACCAAGGATATATTTCCCTCCCGTCCCCTATCAGCATTCCGTAAAGACCACTCTTTCCGTGACTCCCTCGTCAGATCCACACCCCCCCCGCACCAACCCAACCTCCACTCCCGGCACCTTCCCCTGCAACCGCAGGAGGTGCAAGACTTGCAACCACACCTCCCCTCTCACCTTCCTCCAAGGCCCCAAAGGAAACTTCCATATCCGCCACAGATTCACCTACACCTCCACACACATCATCTATTGCATCCTCTGCACCCGATGTGGCCTCCTCTATATTGGGGAGACAGGCCGGCTACTTGCGGAGCATTTCAGAGAACACCTCTGGGACACCCGAACAAACCAACTCAACCACCCGGTGGCTCAATATTTCAATTCCCCCTCCCACTCCACCAAGGATATGCAGGTCTTTGGACTCCTCCATCGTCAGACCACAACAAAACGACGGTTGGAGGAAGAACGCCTCATCTTCCGCCTAGGAACCCTCCAACCACAAGGGATGAACTCGGATTTCACCAGTTTCCTCATTTCCCCTCCCCCCACCCTGTCTCAGTCAAATCCATCGAATTCAGCACCGCCTTCCTAACCTGCAATCTTCTTCCCGACCTCTCCGCCTCCACCCCAGTCTGACCTATCACCCTCATCTTGACCTCTTTCCACCTATCACATTTCCGACGCCCCTCTCCCAATTCCCTCCTCCCTACCGTTTATCTTAGCCTGCTGGACAAACTTTCCTCATTCCTGAAGAAGGGCTTATGCCCGAAACGTCGATTCCCTGGATGCTGCCTGACCTGCTGCGCTTTTCCAGCAACACATTTTTAGCTCTGAGACAGGGAAGGAATGGTAAGGTGAAGGAGCATTGGAAGACAAGAGGAGAGGTTTTTCTCATCAAGTGGAAGACCAAAGCTTGCGTAAGTTTGAAGAACCAAGGATCTCGCACAACTTCTGATTATTACTGAGTAGTTAGAAATGTATTCAAAAATGGATTGAGCAGAGTTAGGAGCAAAAAAAAAAAAAAACTTGATGGGAAGAATCAGAGAAAATCCAAAGCCGTTCTATACGAACTGGAAGAATAAGAGAATGATCAAGTAGAGGGTCGGGCTGAACAGGGATAGTGGCATGAATGTGTGCCTGGAGTCTGAAGGGGAAGGGGAATGAGTGTGTTGCTTCAGTATTCACTCAAGAGAACGATGTTCTTAAAACTGAGAACACCGTGACCTATGTTAATAATCTTGCACAAATTGATATTAAGAAAGTGGATGTGTTGGAAGTTCTGAGATGCATCAAGATTGATAAGTCCCAGGACCGGGCACAATATATCCAAGGGTGCTGCGGGAAGTGAGGATTGAATTATTTGCGTCTCTGGCGATGATCCCTGTGCCCTCAATATCCGTGAGAGCAGTACCGGATGATTGGAGGTGGCGAATAATGTTCCTCTGTTCAAGAAAGGGAATAGGGAAGTCGTTCGAATTACATACGAGTCAGTCCTACGTCTGTGGTAGAAAACGTACTGGAAAGAATTCTGAGAATACGGTGTATGATTATTTGGATAAAAATAAACGTATTTTGATTGAGGATAATCAGTATGGCTTTGTGAGGGGCAAGTCCTGTCTCACAAGACTTTTTGAGTTCCTGGAGGACATGTCGAGTCAAGTCGACGAAGGTCGAGCAGTCGATGTGGATTATATGGATTTCAGTTATGCATTTGAGAATGTTCCCCAGGTTAGGCTCATTCAGAAAAGTAGGAGGTATGGGATATATGAGAATTTAGCTGTCTGGAAATAGAAGTGGTTGGACAAATGAAGTCAACGTGTATTAGTGGAAGACAAGTATTCCTCCAGGAGGTCAGTGACGAGTGATGTCGCACGTGGTCTCTTCTTATGCCTCTGCTGTTTACAGTCTTTGTAAATGAATCAGATAAAGAAGTGTAGGATTGGGTTAATAAGTTTGTAGATCACACAAATTGCGGTACTTGTGTAGATAGTGTAAAGGGCTGTTTCAGTCGACAGGAACACATTAAAAGGATGCCTAACTGGGCTGAGCGCTTGCAGATGGAGGTCAACCTGCATACATGTGAAGTGATTCATTTTCGATGGACGATTTTGAATGCTAATTACATTGCTAGAAACAGGATTCTGGGCAGTGTGGAGAAACAGCAGGATTTTGAGGTCCACATAAATAGAGCTTTCAAAGTTTGCCACCGAGTTGATAGGTTTGTTCCGAAATCGTATAGTTGTTGTGGTTCTGTTCGCCGAGCTGGGAATTTGTGTTGCAGACGTTTCGTCCCTGTGTAGGTGACATCCTCAGTGTTTTAGAGCCTCCTGTGAAGCGCTTCTGTGATCTTTCCTCCTGCATTTGTAGTGGTTTGACTCTGCCACTTCCGGTTGTCAGTTCTAGCTGTCCACTGCAGTGGTCGGTAGAGAGGGTCCAGGTAAATGTGCTTATTGATTGAATCTGTCGATGAGTGCCAAGCCTGCACAAAACACGACATAGGACAGACAGGAAGACAGCTAACGATCCGTATCCATGAACACCAACTAGCCACGAAACGACACGACCAGCTATCCTTAGCATCCACACACGCAGAGGACAAGCAACATGTGTTCGACTGGGACAACACTACTATTGTCGGCCAAGCCAAACAGAGAATAGCCAGGGAATTCCCAGAGGCTTGGCACTCATCGACAGATTCAAACAATTAGCACATTCACCTGGACCCTTTTTACCGACCACTGCAGCGGAAATCTGGAACTGACAAACGGAAGCGGCAGATTCAAACCACTACATATGCCGGAGGAAAGATCACAGAAGCGCTTCACAGGAGGCTCCCAAGCACTGAGGATGTCACCTAGACAGGGGACGAAACGTCTGCAACACAAATTCCCAGCTCGGCGAACAGAACCACAACAACGAGCACCCGAGCTACAAATCTTCTCGCAAACTTTTAAATCGTATAGTGTTTTGGCTTCCATTAATTCGGGAATTAAATTTAAGAGCCTAGAGGATTTGCTGCAGCTCTATAAAATACTGGTTGGACTACGCTTGGAATGTTGTGTTAAGTTCTGGTCACCGATTTAAAGGAAGAATGTAAATGCTTTCGACGGGACAAAGAGCAGATTTACCAGAATACTGCCTGTACTGCAGGGCTTGTCTTCTGAAGACAATTTGAGTGAGCTCGGTAACTTTGCTCTAGAGAGAAGACAGAAGACAGGTTTCTTGATAGAGAGGCACAAAGTAATGAGAGACATAGATCGAGCGGACAGCTAGACACTTTTCACAAGGGTAGAAATGGCTGTCATGAGCGGTCATAATTATAAGGTAGTTGAAGGAAGTTATACGGGGATGTTAGGGGTAGGTTCTTTACAGGGAAACTGTTAGGTGCTAGGAATGCACTGCCAGTGTTTTTGTTAGAGTCAGAAACAGTCGGAGCATTTGAATGACTTTTGAACACGCACATAAACGGTAGTAAATTGAGAAATGTGCAGGTAAGTTTAATCTTACATTAAGATAATTGTTCGGCACCACATCGTGGGTGAAGTGCCTGTGCTGTGCCGTGCTGTTCTATGTTCTATGCCTCATGATCTATCATACATCCTTCCTTGGATGGTTTGCAAATCCTCTGCCTGGGCAGGGTTCTTTCTGCCTTTTATTCCACTTCCACATTTTAGGTATGCATTTTACTTTGCCCACTCGGACAGGTATTTTCAGCTCCTGTTTCGTCAAAAAAAAGTCAGATGCCATTTAACCCCAAGAACAGCACTCTTTATTGTTACTAACATTCTGAAAATGCTGGAAATCTGGTGCAAACAGCAGTGCCTTCTGATTACATTCGACAGATTCGGAAGAGTCTATAGAGGAGGAATGCAGTGTTAATGTTTGAATTCAGTGCAACGTCTTACAAGCTCAAAAATGTCTTTATTAATTTCTTCAGACAAAGTCAGAAAGAGGATCTATAATTGGTGTAGAGGGCAATGGCAAAAGTCAAAGCGGCCGTTAATGGTGGTGAAAGAAACAAGAGACAAAAAGTGGTCGTGAAAGGGATCTAATTAGTTCGTCGAACATCTTTTTTCTGTCCCTATTTCAACAGGTTTTATTTTTCTCGAACATGCTTCAATCATCTCAGATATTCAAAGTTATAGGTACACAAGCTGTGGCATTTCGCTCTCCCATCATAGACAACTTGTTATCCAGGAAGAATTCTGGTGAATCTGCACTCCACTCAAATACACAGAGAACCCAAAGTTTCTGCTCTTTCTTAACCTTTCCCAATTTAGAAAGTCAACGTCATTGCTATGCTAACATGAAAAGGCTGACTGGAACAAATCTCAACTGACTGATAGACTAACTCCATCGAAATCATTCGACTGTATTTGGAAGAATAAAGCACAAAACATACTTTGTACATCATTATCAGTCAGTCTCGTGCAGATAGAATGGAGCAAGTTGTGCAATGATTTGTTTTTTGGGCGTTAGACTGAAGAAGAACAACATAAAATAAAAGATACAATATTAACTTGGGTACAGGAACAGAGATGTCTTTATTTTGGACTTGAATTCTGTCAGCACAGGAGAGGCAGAAATGATTCAAAACCTGTTTTCATTCATACGTTTGAAATTGTAGTATTATTAATTCACATGGCAGAAGCAGAATATGGAGAACTCCCTCTCTCTGATTTGACTCATATTTCACCCAGACAGAAATGACTGAAAGCCAAATCACCGATCTGACGACCTGCTCCTTTAAAAAGATCACCGCCCAAACAAGACCACCCCCCAGCACTGTTGCTGCCATCACGACTATCTGCTGATGTGACAACTCTGTGAAATAATTACTGTACACACAATGAACCCCGACATGGATATTACCTCAAATAAGTATTTCGAGACAACTATCAAATATAAAGAATGCTCAGACACAACTATAGTCTAATATGACATTCCTTCAATATGTCCATTCTCTGACAGGACTGAATTCCCGACTTATTTACCCAATGAGAATACGACGCTCATTCACAAAGTTCCCTTGCAAGAATCTGCCCCAACATGACTAGTTTCTCACACGGCTACCCCCTGACAAAGCTACACTCCCGACTTTACCACTCAACCCTGGCAACTGCACCCCAACAGAAATGCCGCCTTACACAGGTACTCCTGACCGAGTTACTTCCTGACATGCTTGACCACGACCCAGATAACATTGGCATTGCTACTTACAAATCTGAGTAACCAACAACCTGAATACCTCCGATCCGACTATCACCAACACGACAACCCCTGACGGAACTATATCGATGCAGCTATCTTTAATAACAATGTATGACTGCACTATTTCATAATTATCAACAATAACTGTACCACTGAAAAGATAGCCCCAGACAAGAGTGCCCCTGACACGAATGCCCTGAAATAGGGCGACCCAAACATATGTAACTCTTCATAATTGCCCTTGATGTGACTACGCCCTGAGGTAACTATCCCCTGACATATCTTCTGCTGAGTTGATGATCACCACAAAATGTCAGTCCGAACTCAATTTTGCCGAATTAACTATATCCTGACGCAACTACCAGCACACGTCTACCCTTTAACTTGACTCTCCTCACGACCCAATTATCTACTAACACACCTACCTTTGAGGAAGGGACCTGACTGATCCCTGTCAGTACGAGCTACTGACATGCCTACTCCGATCAAACTGTCCATGATATGATTAATCTCCTGACATGAATATCTCTAACAGTACTACATCCTGACATGACGACACCATGATATGATCACCCTGACACCGCAAGCACACCGATACGACTCCCTCGCTGCGACAATGACTCAGAATATGACTAGTCCCAAACACAACAACGAGTTCAACAGAACGATGCTCGTGACAGAAATTCACATTGCAATAACTACTCCCTATATGTAACTCAACCCCTGACATAAATACTTATTTGAAGTGATAGAAATCATGCTAGCGAGTGGGCGTGGCGGTTATCTTAATCTGCCTTGACATAATTTGGAGATGCCGGTGTTAGACTGGGGTGTACCAAGTCAAAGAACACACATCACCAGGGTAAAGTGCAACAGGTTTAATTGGAAACACACTAGCGTTCGGAGCGACGTTCCTTCATCAGCTGATAGTGGAGGGCTCGATCGTCACACAGAATTTATAGCAAAAATTTACAGTGTAATGTAACTAAGATTATCCATTGAGAAATTGATTGTCTGTTAAGCCTTTCATCTGTTAGAATTAGTGATAGTTTCACTTCTTTCATCTGTAAATCTCAAAACTTTTTTTTAAAGTTGCAATCTCGGGTTAGCTGTTAACAATGTTGATAGCTCGACAATATGTTGAAGGTGTTGGCCCTCTGTGTTCTCTGTCTATGCCATAACGTTTAGATTAATTCTAATCTAAAAAGTGAGATAACGGAGTTTTATAAAAAATCATGCCGTTTTTGAGCTCAGAGTTCTACATGAGTGCATGCAGTTTTTGAGCAAAGTACAATGTAACCCTGAAAGTACAAATTCACCACACAAAATATATGTACGCATGTCCGTCTTTGCCTGTCTCTGTGTGTGTGTGTGACCATGTTTGAGTTTCTCAAATTTCTAGTAACATCAAACTGTTCCCAGCCGCCATTCCAGGTCCAACCCAGACTTCCAGGAATTGCAACTCGAGACTTGTTCTGCGCACATATTGGTCCTGATGACTTGAAATGAGTCTGGATTCCCACGTAAAACACAAGGAACACTCCACGGCTTTGATTTGATGCCTTGACTAATCTCTCCCATTAAATTGATTTTTTTTGATGATGCACAATATCTGATGCTTTGGTTTTGTGATCAAATTGGACTGTCGCAGAAAATGGAATTCAGCAACATTGAACATCACCTTCCAAGTCATTAGCTGTTACTTCTTTCAACATTCTGCAATTCAAATAACCATGTGTCGGGACCTAGATCACATTTGGAGCGTTTAGTTGTCCCAAACAATTCACAGGATTGCTGCAGCATAGGCAGTATTCAATTGGGCTACTATAACTGCATTGACCATTCAAGGCAGAATCAATGCAAAGCACTAACACCCTGCTTTCCTCAACACCCTTGCAGTGCATATTCTTCATTACAATACACGTTTTTTTCGCAGATAGTACAAAAATTACTTTCCATCTTTACTCCCTGCTCCTGATTTAGAGCCGGATTTTGAATTGCTCCTAATGTCTTCGTCAATGAGACATACAATTCGTTTTTCTATATTCAGACTATTTTCTATTTAACGATTGCTAATTTACGGGATCCATTCATTCAGGAATCCTTCAACTCTTTTCATCGTTTTTGCCTAGTCTTATGTAAATTCTTGCTCGCTTCTTTTCGAGGCACTTCTTGTTACTTCACATTATAATTCTGCATTCTCCATTTTTCGAAAATTCATCCATTGCTGGTCTTTTTTATAAAACAAAATCCTTCTCCCCATCAACTTCACAGCGTTGACAGTTTCATTCACCTTGATACGATATTTAACTTCCATAATTATTCACGAATGGTTCACCCTTCCCTTTAAAATCGTCTCTGTGAAATGTATCTCTTTTGAGAGTCACAAAAAGTGTCATTAAAAGCGCCATACTGCGTATTCATCCCGTTGGCATCTCATGTATTTTTTTGGTTTGCAGTCCAATCTAAAAAAATGTGTTTTCACGGGTTTGTTCCTTTTTTAATGATGTTAAACAGCCAGGCTCTTTACGCTGTCATGTTGTCATCATTCTTTCTTCGCACAGCGGTCGCTGGAACCTCTCCTCTATCAATTGGTCTTCTTAAACATATAATGATATACATAGGCAGACACCCCCTCCCCGCTTTTGCAAAGATATTCAGGGGAAAAATGCATCGATATCAGCAAATGTCTTCGACATAATCTTGATTCAAGGGTGACTGAAAATCAGACAACAGGAGTGTGGATTGCACAGCAACTGACGCAGCATGGATTCCTGATGGTGTACATACTCACTCTCAATGTTTAACACATTCAATAATTGGAGTAAATGGATATTTATTGGTTTCTGGGCATGTATTTGTCTGTTTGTTTGGGTTTGTTGCTGAGAAATCGGCAAACTGTATTCATTGGGTACACATTCTTTTTAAATACACGGTGCAGGTGATGTTTTTCTGGTCTGCGTAGTTCCACTGTGCTGCAGTGTGTGTTGGCTCGTTAAATTAAATATCTGAGGCAGTTTAGTTGGTTGGTGTTGGGATGATTGCCTCTGTAGTTCAAGATTTGGTCCATATGTGTTGCTTTCGTGTAGACGCTGGTTTGAAATTAGCCATTGGATGTTCGTTCTCCTGTGACATCTAGGAATGGCAGTCAGTTGTTGATTTCCTCATCTTTGTGAATTTTAAGCAGGAAGGGTATATTGATGGTATTAAAGGTTGCCTCTAATTTGTTTCGTTTAGTAATGGCAAAGATGTCATCCACGTAGGGGACACAAAGTTTGTGTTGGATGATTGGCAGAGCTGTTTGTTCAAGTCTCTCCATTACTGCCCCTGCTAATAACTCTACTATCGGAGATCCCATGGGTGTTCTGTTGGTTTGTCTATAGGTTTTGTTGTTGAAGGTGAAGTGTGTGGCAAGGCATAGGTCCACTAGCTTGATGATAATGTCCTGGTTGATGACGTTAGTGGTGTTTGACGTATGTGTCTTTGAGTCTACTAATAATGTAGTCAGTGTTTCCTTGGTCAGATTAATGTTAATTGCTGTAAACAGGGCTGTTACATCAAATGAAAACATTACGTCGTCCTCTTCTATCTTATTGTCTTTGATGGTCTTCAGGAATTCTTGGGTGGAGTGGATGGAGTGGCGTGAGTCTCCTACTAAGTATTTTAATCTTTGGTGTAACTCCTTGGCCAGTCTGTAAGTTAGTTTCCCAGGTAGTGAGACTATGAGTCTGAGGGGGTGCTCCTGGTTTGTGAATTTTGTGTAATCCGTAGACGTGTGGTGTGTTGGATCCGTCTGGGTTCATTGTTGGGAAATCGGTCTTATTTATTTCTCCAGACTTCTGACGTTTTTGGAGTCGGTCTGTAATTCTGTTGTGTAGTTGTGGCGTCGCGTCTATCGCCACCTGTTGGGAAGTGTTGGTATCTGTACGTAATGCGTTCGGTTTTTCAATGTCGTCTCTTCGATTGAGAATTACTGTCAAGCGTCCTTTGTCTGCAGGTAGGGTGACAATGTTTTTTATCTTGCTTTTAGTCTTTCTAGTGCCTTCCTTTCTTGTGTACTGAGTGTGTTTCCTTCCTTTGCCTGCTTAATGTTGGGGCGACTACCTGTCTGATGGCTTGCTTCGTTTCTATGGTGAGTTGGTTGTCTTTTAGTGTTGTTTCTAATGCTGATGTTAAATAGCCAGGCTCTTTACGCTGTCATGTTGTCATCATTCTTTCTTCGCACAGCGGTCGCTGGAACCTCTCCTCTATCAATTGGTCTTAAACATATAATGATGTACATAGGCAGACAGGGAAAAATGCATTGATATCGGCTGTCAGATCAGAAAGACAAAATATCACAGCAAAAGTCCTCGACATAACCTTGATTCAAAGGTGACTGAAAATCAGACAACAGGTGTGTGGATTGCACAGCAACTGATGCAGCATGGATTCCTGATGGTGTACATACTCACTCTCAATGTTTAACACATCCAATAATTGGAGTAAATGGATATTTATTGGTTTCTGGGCGTGTATTTGTCTGTTTGTTTGGGTTTGTTGCTGAGAAATCGGCAGACTGTGTTCATTGGGTACACATTCTTTTTAAATACACGGTACAGGTGATGTTTCTCTGGTCTGCGTAGTTCCACTGTGCTGCAGTGTGTGTTTGCTCCTTGAATTAATGTTCTGAGGCAGTTTCGTTTGTGGGTGTTTGGATGATTGCTTCTGTAGTTCAAGATTTGTTCCATATGTGTTGCTTTCGTGCAGACGCTGGTTTGAAATTCGCCATTGGATGTTCGTTCTCCTGTAACATCTAGGAATGGCAGTCAGTTGTTGATTTCCTCATCTTTGTGAATTTTAAGCAGGAAGGGTATATTGATGGTCTTAAAAGTTGCCTCTAATTTGTTTCGTTTAGTGACGGCAAAGATGTCATCCACGTAGAGACACAAAGTTTGGGTTGGATGATTGGCAGAGCTGTTTGTTCAAGTCTCTGCATTACTGCCTCTGCTAATAACTCTACTATCGGAGATCCCATGGGTGTTCTGTTGGTTTGTCTGTAGGTTTTGATGTTGAAGGTGAAGTGTGTGGCAAGGCATAGGTCCACTAGCTTGATGATACTGTCCTTGTTAATGACATTAGTGGTGTTTGATGTATGTGTCTTTGCGTCTACTAATAATGTAGTCAGTGTTTCCTTGGTCAGATTAATGTTAATTGCTGTAAACAGGGCTGTTACATCAAATGAAAACATTACGTCGTCCTCTTCTATCTTATTGTCTTTGATGGTCTTCAGGAATTCTTGGGTGGAGTGGATGGAGTGGCGTGAGTCTCCTACTAAGTATTTTAATCTTTGGTGTAACTCCTTGGCCAGTCTGTAAGTTGGTTTCCCAGGTAGTGAGACTATGAGTCTGAGGGGGTGCTCCTGGTTTGTGAATTTTGTGTAATCCGTAAACGTGTGGTGTGTTGGATCCGTCTGGTTTCATTGTTGGGAAATCGGTCTTATTTATTTCTCCAGACTTCTGACGTTTTTGGAGTAGGTCTGTAATTCGGTTGTGTAGTTGTGGCATCGCGTCTATCGCCACCTGTTGGGAAGCCTTGGTATCTGTAAGTAATGCGTTCGGTTTTTCAATGTCGTCTCTTCGATTGAGAATTACTGTCAAGCATCCTTTGTCTGCAGGTAGGGTAACAATGATTTTATCTTGCTTTTAATCTTTCTAGTGCCTTCCTTTCTTGTGTACTGAGTGTGTTTCCTTCCTTTGTCTGCTTAATGTTGGGGCGACTACCTGTCTGATGGCTTGCTTCGTTTCTTCTGTGAGTTGGTTGTCTTTTAGTGTTGTTTCTAATGCTGCCAAGAAATCTTTCTTGTCGCATCCTGGCAGTTGTAATTTAATCCCCTTACAGGACGGCGTTTTCAGTGTCTGTTAAGGGTCGGTCAGATATTTTTTTTTGTCCATGCTTCTGTGCTGTCAGTGTTGTTACTTTGTTTATGTTTGTCGAGTTTTGTTTTTTTTCTGCAGATCTAGATCTTTGCTTTTCTGTCGCTGGTTAATATCTATGGCTTGTTATACTGAGTCTATCCATCCTTGGTCTGTAGCTTGACTGAGTAAGGATTTTTGATGCAAAGTGTACCCGCTCTATTTACGGAGAGTCTGTTGTGGGCATCATTAATCTTTTTTGTTAAAGCATTCTGCGGCCGTTTTGCTCTGCTATTCTTATGGCCAGTGCTGTTTTAAGGAGTGGGTTGTATTGAAGATATTTAGGTACTACCTGTTTCCTTAGGCATTCGTGCAGGAAGTACAGGCGGGGTGGGGGGGGGGGGCACACTGTCGGATGGCATTCGTTTCCCATTTTCGGGCTATTTGAGGGTATTGCACCCATTGGTCTCAGCGATTTTTGAGAACATTTGTAGCTCAGGTTGAGAATTTTGATGTAGTTTTGCTCGCTGAGCAGCAAGGTTATTTTCCAGACGTTTGGTTACCCTATTGGTAAATTGTTCAGTGGGCCGCAGCCGAAGAAATGCTGAAAATTCCTGCTTTCTATTTATATGTTTGGTTTTCTTTGTGTTGCTGATGTCATCCCTGTGGTGAAGTCACTTCCACTTCCTTATTCTCTGGGGGTGGTAGATGGGGTCTAACTCGAAGTGTTTGTTGATAGAGTTTCAGTTGGAATGCCATGCTTCTAGGAAATTCTTATGCGTGCTTTTGTTTGGCTTGTCTTCAAAATGGATGTGCTGTCCTAGTCGAAGTGATGTCCTTCCTCATCCGTATATGAGGATACAAGTGAGAGACGGGCATGTCTTTCAGTGGTTATTTGGTTCTCATATATCCTGGTGTCTAATTTGATGTCTGTTTGTCCAATGTAGTTTTTGGTACAGTCCTTGCACGAAATTTTGTAAATGATATTAGTTTTGCTAGTTTTAGCTACCATGATGCCAAGGGGTCTGGGTAGCCCACAAACACCCCCACCACACTAACACTTCAGCTAATGAACTTGAAATACCTTATACAGCCAAGGAACTGTTAATATTGGCGATATTAAAAGTGGGATTATCCTCAATTCAGCAGTTGAAAGAAATCACAAGGCGTAAAATGTTGACATTAAAATAAATTTAGGGGATGCTCCAAATTGCAAGGCATTATCCTGGAGTGGATTGAACATGCCAAAAGTTGACATCAAACCTCGAAGGAACTTCGTTTTAAACAGTAAATCTATGGGAGCAATCCCAAATTACATTCCATGTTTTATGATCCATAACGTTTCATATAACCTCCCAGGTGCACCAATCGAGCCCACACTGATGGATTTGCTGATTATTCCAAACCAGCTATCAAGAAAGCTGAGTTAAACTGAGTTAGAGAAGCCAGCGGATTTAGTTCTTTTTTTTTTTTGCTGCTCACTACAGTGACCCACATACAGTCATAAAGTCATCTTGCAAGGGCTGAAGTGTCCGAGAATGTTTAGCAAAATTTACACTTTGGCATCCAGGGTATAAGATAACACACTAATTATGTGTTCAATGTAATAGACAAGGTTAGAAAGAAACGCAAAACTCAAATAAAGTTATAGAAGCTGGCGAGGTTGTGATTTTCCATCATAGTCGTCAAAATTTTGAGTCCTTTCCTCCATCATAATTGGGCTTGATTGAACATTTCCACAAGTGTGTAGTGAGCAGAGGTGAAGACACACCTTATACCTTACAAACTTACGTACATGAAAACTATTTGTGATAAAACATGGCAGATAATGGGCAGGGTTATATTTCATTAAGTAATACCGATGGAAACAATTTTATTCAATGGACAAAAGCATAAATTCAGCTCTCAGATATTGTACACACCAGAAGTCTTAAGTAAATAGAGGGAAGCGTCAGGGAAAGCGAGAGCTGGGAAAAACAAGGCCTCAATTCTTAGAATCGCTACGGTGTGGAAACAGGCCTTACAACCCACACCGACCATTCAAAGCCTAAACCGTACAGACCAAAACCCCTACCCTGTTTCTCTACATTTACAACCGACTAATGCACTTAAGCTTCACATCCCTGAACACGGTTGGCAATTTCGCATGGCCAATTCACCTAACCGGCACATCTGTGGATTGTGGAATGAACCCCACGCAGACACAGGGAGAATGTGCAACATTCACACAGACCATTGCCCAGGGATGTAAGCGAATCCAGTTTTCTCGTGTTATGAGATGCTTGTGTTAGCCACAGAGACATACCAATGACATATCAAAGAAAATTAGAGGTATTGGAATGCGGGGCTTGCAAGAAACCCAAGAGAATTTTGCACTGATTAACGAGCGTTATACATGTGCACATACTTTACAAATTAACTTGTGTGGCTGGAGAGGATACAAGACGATAGTTAAAACGATAAGACATGACACGGAATTCACACACAAACTGACTTTAAGACAGTAATCATGACAGTAGTGATGTGGAAAAAACAAAAATGGTACTGGCTTTGCAGAACTGTCTGGCCCTTGACTATTTGCTCGAAGCGCAGGTCAGCACCTATGTTGTTATTAGCTCTGAATGTTTCAGAAACAGCCCGGACACCTCAGACAAGTTGTGGGGTGGAGCAAGTTTGAGATCGAGGACAACCGTTTCATTAAGAAAAAAAAAGAACTCTCGGTATCAACCGGCGTCCGGGTCAGCTTGATATTTGTGAGCAGTGGTGACTTTCCATCACTGCTCGTGCAGAAATCGCCTCTATAATACGGCTTCCTGATTAAAATTTCTATTGGATCATTTATTTCATTATTATCTGATAACAATATTATTTTTCTCGAATCTAATGTAGTTGATGTAGGTGGGCGGCACGGTGGCAAGTGGGCGGCACGGTGGCACAGTGGGCGGCACGGTGGCATAGTGGGCGGCACGGTGGCACAGTGGTTAGCACTGCTGCCTCGCAGCGCCAGAGACCCGGGTTCAATTCCCGACTCAGGCGACTGACTGTGTGGAGTTTGCACGTTCTCCCCGTGTCTGCGTGGGTTTCCTCCGGGTGCTCCGGTTTCCTCCCACAGTCACAAAGATGTGCAGGTTAGGTGAATTGGCCATACTAAATTGCCCGTAGTGTTAGGTAAGGGGTAAATGTAGGGGTATGGGTGGGTTTCGCTTCGGCGGGTCGGTGTGGACTTGTTGGGCCGAAGGGCCTGTTTCCACACTGTAATCTAATCTAATTAAAGAGCCTGTTTGATATCATTTGTTTAGTGACTGAATCTAATGTTCTTGATGTTTTAAGCTGTTTGAGTCCATGGAGATTTGAAACGTGGACAAAACAATTATTTTCAAATGCCTCGACTGTGTACCAGTCGTAGTCTTTCAGACACTGCACAAGTCATCCACATGAAAGTGAAAATGGGATAAATCGACGATTTTGCATGTGAAAGAGATTCAATGTCCAATAATTGAAGCTGTGACTTTTTGTCGGTTAAATTATGCCACATTTCAAATTTGGAAGTCAATCAGAAGTCATTTATTACAGACAAAGGCCTTGACAATTAAATCTACTTTCTTGAAGATTACAGGCAACTAGCAAAGGTTTATGCAGGACCACAAGATAATCACATGACACAGCCTACGGGACATAGAGCTCTGAAGCTTTTGTGGTTTGTCTTAAAAGCTGACTGCTGATGTCATGGCTGTCTGAACTCTGCTGAGACCATGACCACAGAGGTTCTCCTCCATATCTGCTTGCAGAAAATATCGCAGGACATCATGTTATAGTGTGGAAAACAAGGCTCAGTACAGATTTGACTTGAAACCTTCATTTTTCGTTTTTAATTCTCATCTTATTGTCCGAGGCATGTGTGAGCAACCAAATATCGTGCGTTTGTACGCCCACTATCAGCGGAGTTACACCCAGCATAATCCTCGCAGACATTTGCAACTTGAATTGAGCAGGGCTATAACTAAGCAACAGGAAATGACAAGGGATATGAGAATAATCAATACATGTGGAATGTAAGGGCCGCAAGAGACGTTAAGAAGCAATCCAATGTAGCCATTTGGGTTATAGTTATGGAATTGCTTCTACTCCTCATTAATCTTGTCTACTTCTCGTCATATGTCATCTGCCATTTAAACATATTGTCTGGGGTGTCCGGGCTATTAGTGAAACATTCAGAGCTAATAACAACATGGGTGCTGCCCTGTGCTTCGAGGAAGTAGTCAAAGGTCAGACAGTTCTGCAAAGCCAGTATCATTTTTGTTTTCTCCACATCATCACTGTCACGATTACTGTCTTAAAGTCAGTTTCTGTGTGCATTACGTGTCACATCCTATGGTTTTAACTATGGTCTTGTGTCCTCTCAAGCCACACTAATTCATTTGTAAAGTATGTGCACATGTCTAACGCTAGTTCGTCAGTGTAAAATTCTCTTGTTCTCAGCATTCTGTCATGGTCTTTACTTCTGAGGTAATAATCACTTTTGCACACTTACATGGGTATGCAAATATTGTCTCGCATTTTTGACTTCCATATGATCTTAGCAAAAGACCTATGCGGTTTTACTGTGTCCCCATGTAAAGGCCTAATGCCTCGGCTAGTGGCTTGATCACCACGTTCTTCAAAGAAAGACAAGACACAATCATCACCAAAAGAATTCTGTCAGTTTCATACTTTAACCTGACCTGCCTTTTCACTGAAATGCACGATAATTTCCAGGGGCATTTCATTCCATTCCGAGATATTGCTTGTTCTATCTCTTAATCCCCTTTCACATTTTGACTCTCAAAATGGATAACTTCGCATTTCTCTGACTTAAACATCTTCCATCTTGCATTCAGCCATGCACTCCGAACAATTGCACATCACACTCTCCACAGTTTCTGCTTCCACAGGCAGTAATCTGTCATAGTTGTAGATTTAGGTATCTCTCAGTTTAACAACATTGAGTTTGGAGTTTGCTGAGTTGCTACGTAATCATGGATTCATTGGGATGGTTTGGGGAAGTTACGACTTTGTCCTGCAGCTCTCTCAAAGTTAAAGTGATGGTGGACTTGTGAGATGAAGACTGTGACTATATACCATGAGGCAGGCACAGTAGTGTCATTTAAGTTGCACCTCGACTGTTACAGGAATGGGCAGGGAGCAGAGGGTTACAGACTCTGAGAATGTCGGTGGCGGGTTCAGATGGAGGATCTGTATCAGCGGAGACATGGATGGCCAAAGGGACTGATCCTGTACTGTAATTTTCTTTGTTCTTTGTCTCCCTCCGCCTTTGTCTCTTCTGCCTTTCCACCTCTCACTCGATACCACTCTTTCTTGATTTCACTGCGTCTCTCTTTCTCTCTCTTTCTGCCTCTTTCTTTCTCTCAGTAATATTCTCTCCATCTTTGTCTCTCCTCACTTATTGTTTCTAACTCTCTCTGTGTCCCTGTCTGCGTCTTCCTTTTTCTCTTCTTTACGTCTCTTTCTTTCTGTCTCTCTACTTGCCTCCGTATCTGCCGCATTCCCTCTCTACCTATCTTTCTTTGCCACTCTACCTGTCTCGCGTGGTATTGTTGTATCGTTGCGTCTCTCTCTTTGTCTGTCATTTTGCCTCTGTCTGCGTTTCTCTATCTCATTGTCTCCTCTCTCCCAACATGTCTCCCTCACAAATACTCTGTCTCAACTTTTTTGGCTCGTTCTGGTGCGCTCTTTCTCTTTCTTCTTTTCTCTCTCCATTTTTCATTCAACTCTTTCCTTTTCTCTCTCTCGCATGAAAAGCAGTTGTTTCATCCTCTCCCATTGTCTGCTTGTCTCTCTCTCTCGTTATTTTCCTCACACACTCTGTCTGTCTCTCTCACTGTATTTCTTTCACCCTTTGACACTCTCTGTCTCTGCCCTTTCCTTTCACTCTTTTTGTCTTTGTGCCTTGCATTACCTTTTCCTTTCCTCTCTCACTCTCTCGCAGCCTTTGCTTCTTTCTCTCTCCTCATTTTTTGCTCCCTCATTAATATCTCTTGTCACTTCTCACTCTCTCTATCTCTGTCTGCCTCGCTCTGTCTCTGCCTCTGTATCTGCCTCTCTCGCTATCTCTTTCTTTGTCTCTCTCTCTTTCCCCTCCGTTGCATTTGACTGTCTGACATTCCCTAACTATATTTCCCCCTCTCTCGTTCAGTCTCTCGCAGTTTATCTGTTCCTCTTTCACTTTCCCTCTCTTTCTCTCTCTCTCTTTCATTTGCTCTCTCCCTTGTACTTCTCAATCTCTCTATTTATCACCATTTCATTCTTTGTCTTTCTCTTGTCTGTCCCTCACTTTTCTTTCTGTCATTCTTTGTTTTTCTTTGTTTTGCTCTGTCTCACCATTTGAATCAATCTCGCTCGGTCTCTCTCTCTCTCTCTCTCTCTCTCTCTCTCTCTCTCTCTCACTCTCTCTCTCTCTCTGTCACTTAGTCTTTACGTCTCTCGGCTGATATGTCCACTGTATTCTTGAGTGACTGAAGATTTTGTATCCCATGGACAGGGAACCTTCCAGAATTAGGAGGAGAAGGGAAAACAACCTGCTTTTGTCGGGATGGAGATGCTCAATATTATTTGAGGTAGGGGATTGTCGCACCTGCAATTTACCAATGACAGAATTTGACCGATCTGGCTTAATTTAATGGGATCTTTTTCTTAAAAGAAGCCGACACGTTGGCAGTATTTTAAACCCTCTAGGGTTTGTGCTCAACCCAAGAATTCTCTGACATTCTCTGCGAGAGTTTGCCAGAGGAGAGAAAGAGACAGAGAGAAAAGCGCACATGTCGAGAGAAAAAGAGTGAGAACAGAAACCACAAATACCGGGAGCTGGCAGTGTGGAAAACAAGAGAGAAATACAAGTCCACTCTGGCAAGATGTGATCCTCAGCGCATGCTGCATCTCCTGAATCAGACATGCAGGGATAAGGAATCCATGCGGAAAAGATGCCATACACTGGGCTATTCAGAATATGAAATCAACGTGTGTTGCTTGTGAGTTAACATCGTAGCTGATTGCATTGCATTGGGTATGTGGGAGTCTAAGTGAAATCGAGGATGTTCAAAATCTTCCTCAATCGCTTGGAAAGTAAACAGTTTGATTGATTGTGATACGTTTATTTAGCAAATTTATAAACGAATGGCTGAATCTTTGGAGAGGAGCATTTGAGATTTATATTGAAAGTGCAATGGCATATATATCTTAAGTTCAGAATGCAATTAATTCATGTCGGTTCCAATCCGTTCATTTTCTGATCTATTCGTATTCATTGCAAAAACTGCAATCATGTCGTGCTCCATTTTAAGCAAACCTTGCACCAAGCTAATAACGCATACTTCATATCACACACACAATGTACCAATGATCCCCAAACTATCTCAGGCAGACCCTGTCCCCCAAATGAACGATCCTCACTCTCTTTCACATCGAACGTGACCTCAACAAAATTATCTACACTCCATTGCACTTCCATACTCCTGTCCCAATACACTAATCCAGTGCCAACTCGCACTCACCCAGTCCCGAATGCAGTAAATTAAATACTCCATCTAACACACAAATCGTATCCAATATACAAACCAAAACCTCATCTAACGCTCACCCTGTTCCTAAATTGCATCTCATCTCACACACATGCTCTCCACGAAAGGATGATGCACCCCTCATCCGAAATGCAGGTTATCCCCAACTTAATAATGCACAAACCATCTCACCAAACACGATGCCTCAAACACTGAAACTCTATCGAGGCATATCATGTCTGCATCAGAACAGACAGCACTCCATCTCGAACAGAATCTGTCCTTAACACACAAGGCAAAACCCTATCTCACACATAGCTTGGCACCTATACTGAAACTGCACCCCATCTCGCATGCATCCTGTCACCATACAGTAACCTCCTCCATCTTGCACAATCCCTGTCCGATACAAAGGAACGTACAGCACAACTCATGCACACGCTTTTCCTCCATAGGAACCTGCACTCCATCTCACACCTACCCTGTCCACAATTCAATAACCCACACCCGATCTTACATGCACCGTCTCCTGTATGAAACAACCCCCATATTATAACATGCATTTTTGTCTATAATGAAATGACCCACACATCAGCTCACAGGAACACCATCTCCAGTACAAAATTCCGCAACACTTCACAAGCTGAACTTGCCCCACTACAATAAAACATTACACAACTCACATCTATCTTGTTCAAACACAATAATTGACACGCCAAATTTCAGCAAATCATTCCATTCTGGATATTGCCCTTTAGCTTCCAGTTTCGGTCTGTCATCTGTAATAATTGTCCTCCATTCATGAAGTAATGCTGTCCGTGGGTTTTCTGGGAGGTAGCTAAAGTATAGATTCTGATAAATATGGCTTGGATTCGTTTTAGGTTCAATTTGATTATAGCTAACAGTTACTGACTTTGACAAATGGCTTTCAAGCTAAAAAAACATTTTTGCAATGATAGGGGTGTGGCCATTTCTCTGAGTGAAGTGTTCCTCTGGTTAGATTTGGTTTTGGCTGTCTGTTAGTTCACTGAGTGTAGTCAGTTTCTCTAAGGCTGCTGGATCAAGAAACAGCTGCATGGAAGATGGTGTTCCATGTTGCGTGCTCTATCAGTCACGTTTGGGACCCTGTGATCTTTTTTTTGCTTTTTCCTTTTGTGCCAAATGATAAATGCGGGGATTTATGCAAGTTTTTATAACAGCATCATTATATTGGGATGATCTGGTTGCGTTTTTGGATCGGTTACTTTATTCGGTATTCTGTTCTCTTTTGATCGCGTTTCAGTCCGTAATCTTGTGAATAAATCCTGCTTTTCTTAAACTGAGTTGAATCCCCAGTTGGAATATCCGCATTGCATCTGCTTAAAGAAACAAGCAAAATTAATGTTTGGGTAAATTTCTAGAAAGGTTTGGAAGGGATCTGGTCTGGTCCATTACGAGTGTATTATTCAAAGCTTTCACTTTAATGAGATGTACGTGACCACCTCTGCCTGACTCTCAGCTAGATCTCCCCGTGGGCCAAACACAGGTGTTCCCTGAAAGATTCCTGGTCGGGTCATTAATTTTTACTGAAGCATTCAGCGCTCTCCGCTCCTCTGTCTCCTCTGGAATTGCATCCTGTTTCTTTTTTCTTTCCAAGGCTATTATTCTGAGTTGCGTTTCTCAGCACAGATATCAATTCACCCATTTCTGATTGACATTTCATTGGCCCTCGTCTGTTCATTCCACCAATTTCTTCGTGCCCCTTTGCCATTTGACTCTGCTTCACTCACAATTCACAATAAATCCTATTCTGTAATCGCCTGCCGAATTCCTTTCACTGACTCAGGTTAAATTCCGCTCAATGACTTTGGTTCAATCCCTGTCACTGACTGAGATACAATCCCTGTCACTGTCTGAGACTCATAACTTGGCACTGACTGAGATTCAACCCTGCACATCAAAGACGGTAACAATCATATGCTTTCTGATCATTAAATATTGGGAAAATAACTAAACCATTGCTCTGTTCTGAAAATAATATTTAACGATTTTTCAATACGTGTCATTGGGGCGAATTTCTATCCGTGTTGCTGTTGTGCACGTCATTACATTGGGTCCATTCTTCAAGACAGGTCTGACGATCCTGATCTGAATTTGGTTTTCACCACTTCAACATTATTACGCTGAAAATCTAAAAACAAAAATTCCAAGACATACAATCTTTGGAAAGTTCCAGAGAAGTAACATACGCTAATTGATATTTTCCCATCTTCCTTCATTTTATCAATTTCACTTCCAAAAGCCTCGACACCACTGAGGTTGAAACAAACGACCTGTGGTTTTTGCAAACAAATTTGCGTCCTTCTTTTTGAACAGTCATATAGTTTTCAATTATCCCATCCTCTGATGGAAGTCGAGAGTGTGTTGCTGGAAAATAATTGTATGTCAGACAGCATTAGAGGAAAAGGAGAATCGACATTTCGCGAATAAGCCTTTCATCAGGAATGTGGTGTGTGAGCCAGGGCTGAGAGATAAATGGAAGGGAGGTGGGGTTTGTGGGGGGAAGGTAGCTGAGAAAGCAACAGGTGAATACAGGTGAAGTAGGTGATCACTATGAGGGTGGAGTGATGGACAGGTGCAGATTCCGGTGCCGAATTGTGGTGGAAGGGGAAACGAGGAAGCTGTTGAAACCCACATTTATCCTGTGGTTGCAGGGTCCCAAGCGGGACTATGAGACATTCTTCCTCCAGTCGTCGGGTGGTAACGGTTTGGCAATGGAGGAGGCCCAGGCCCTGCATGTCCTTGACGGAGTGGGAGGGAGAATTGAAGTTTTCAACCACGAGGTGGTGGAGTTGGTAGATGCGGCTGTCCCAGAAATGTTCTCACAAACGATATGCACAATGAATCCTGTAAAAGTGACGGAGAGGTGCCAACACCGAGTGCAACGGACGCAGTTGATGACAATGATTGAGGTATGGTAAATTTCTGATGGATGTGGCAAAATCCTTTGGGGCTTGAAAGGCGGTGTGGGGAGTACTGTGGACACATGTTTTGCATTTCCTGCAGTGGAAGGTAATGGTTCCAAGAATGGGGTGTGGACCTGACAAGGGAGTTGCGGGAGGAATTGTTTTCCTGGGACGCTGATACGAATGGGGATGGAAATATATCTTTTGTGGTGGGGCCCGTTTGGAATTGGCAGAAGTGACGGAGGATGATGCGATATGTATAGAGGTTGGTGGTGTGGAAGATGAGGAACAGGGGGTTCTGTCCTTTTTGTCTTGCAAGTGGTGGGTTTCAAGGGCAGTGCAGTGGCAAGTGGACGATGCGTGCTGGAGGGCATCGTCAGCCATATGGAAAGGGATGTTGCAATCATGGAAGAAGGAGGTCCTCTGGGATTTTCTCACTTATTCCAGTCCCAAGCCTGCATCTGGGCACAACCTCTGGGCCGGTCCATCACTTCTCACTTTGACCTATCACCTTCCTCACCATCATCCATCTATCCCTTTCTCAGCTCCCTCCCCCGTCAAACTCTCTTCCCTCCCATGCATTTCTCAAGGGTGGCCCACAAGCCTCATTCCTGATGAATTGCTTTTGCCCTAACCACAGATTCTTCTGCTCCTCAGATGGCGCCTGACCTGCTGTGTTTTTCCAGCAATACACGCTCGACTCCTATCTTCATCATCTGCAGTCCTCACTTTCTCCTTCTCCATCTTCTAATGTGACCCTTATGTCTAAAGATTAAGTCGCAAAGTAAGGAAAAGTTTTTTTTTCATTCTTTGGCAGTCTCTTGCCTTTTCTCATCAATCGTATCTCATTGGGTCACCTTTTTTTTAAATTGACAGCATGCACAATGTCAACAAATTATTGCGTTTCAATGAACAACCATTCAATGCCACTCGGATTTCATGGCCGACCAAGGTAGACACAATTGATCACTAATTTTGCAAATTTCTAATGATTGAAACATCATTTGTCGAAGAGCATAGAAAAGTACAGAACACTACAGGACCTTCGCCCTTCGACATTGTGCCTACCTTTTATTCTACCCAAAGTTCAAACTAAACTCTATATCTTTCATTTTACTGTCATCCGTTGTGCATATCCGATAAATACCAAATGTCACTGATGCATTTTACTCTCCTACCCCTTCTCGCACTGCATTCCACACACCAACCACTCTCTGTGCAAATACATTTACGCTGATATCTCCCCTAATCCTACCTTCTTTCTTTATAAAATTATGCCCCCTCACGATTAACATTTTCACCCTCAGAAAACGTCTCTGGCTATCCACTCTATTCATGCTTCTCATCATCTTTTACAAATCTATCAATAAATCTCACATCTGTCTTCGTGCACTTTCTTCATAAATGTTCCCCTTCAGTCCAGGCATAATCCTGTGAAAGCATCCTCTGCACCCTCTCTATAATTTCAAATTCGTTCCTATAATGAGGTGATCAGAACTGAACCCAATATGTTAACTGCATTCTAACCACAGCTTAATGAACTGCAGCATAACCTTGCAGCTCTTCAACTGAATCCCACTGCTAATGAAAGCCAACATATGATATGCCATCTTCACAATCCTACCAACTTGGGTCCCAACTTTGAAGGAAGGTTCCATAGAACCTGATCAAACGTTTGTTGTTAGTGACAGCTCCTATCAGTAAATGGTCCTCCATGGGGTAGGGATTGTTGGAAGTTGGTCAATATGGACTTATACAGTTAAGTGGGATACATTCTGTCACACTCCTGATTCGTGTTATGTCGATGCTTCACAGAATTGGGAGAGACATGGTTTCCAACAGTGATAGCATTTAGTGCTTCTTGAGGCCACCATATTGCATTTCTAGGTTTACATTAATGTAAATACAAAAGATATTGACAGTGATGGAATAGTTGCAGAAACTGCTATTGAACGTCAGTTAGTGATGAATGGATTCTCTCTTCTTGCAAATAGTTATTTCCTGATACATCTGTGCGTTATTGTTACTTGCAGCATGGAACCTCTTTCCAGTTATAATAATCAAAGACTTTCAATTTTCGTTAATTTTGAATTGGTGCATCTGATGTGGATGCTGAGGTGACTCATTATCTCAGAGCTTTGTTTCTTATGATGCTATGATATATGCTTCCCTTTATTTTTTCCTGGCAGAATCCACAATTACATATTTGGTCACTTGAAAAGCAATTCGATGCATTTTACATGCTCACGTAATCCATCTATGTTTTATACAATACCCTTGTATCATCCTCGTTGATTAGATTTCTGTACATTGACTGAGACTTCCTTCATGACCCCTGTTTAGTTCGGACAGAATTTGAATGAAGGAGTGTTTCTTTAAGCAATATGTGCAAATTTCAAGTCGGAGAGGGGCGTTATTAGTCTTTGTAATTGGGCAACGAGACTCAAGAAGTATTTTAAATTTCGGTTGGGCAGGATCTGGCGAACAGTGATCATCGTTCTGTAAAATTTGGGGTATTTATATATCAGGATAAACGGGTGGACAGTTGATCGCGGAAATTGTGGGAAGGTCATAAAAAAGAAGCAGGCAGTAAGTGGACAAATTAGAATGGAGCGGTTGTTTGAAAGTAAATCCAGTATCCACATCTGACAGATGCAAGCATTTTAAAGCCAGTTCATCAGAGAATATGTCAAAGCACATTCCTGCCAGGATGAAAGATAAGGATTTCAGGATTTGGGAATGTTGGAGGACACGTGATATTGAAACAGCAGTAAACAAGAAAAGGGAAAGCATGTAAGCGTTAGTCTAGACCCTTGCTTAATGTAAAGATAGCAAGGAAAATAAACTTAAAGGAGAAATTAGAAGGGGGTAAAGGGGCGATAAAACGCCCTTGGCACTTGGGCATAACGAGAATCACAATACGTTTTTGTATGCATATTAGGACGACATCGGAGGTAGTGAAAGAGGACGCCCTCTCAAGGTGCAATAAATAATTTTAGGTTTCGAGCTTGATAAAGCGGATGAATCATTTAATGCGTATTTGCGTCTGCATGCTATAACGATAAGAAATTAGACGCTGGAAAGATTTGGGAGGGGCGTGCAGATTTTTTTGTCATTTCGACATTAATGAGGAGCCATTTGCTACCTTGAGAAAAAAAAAGAAAGTAGATCAATCTCCCCGTCTTGATGAGATCTATTCCATGGATATAAGGGAGAAAATTTTGGAGATTCCTGGGCTATCTGCAGAGATCCTTCTACCCTATTTAAATGCATGAAAGGTCGCGGAAGACAGGAGGATAGCCAGTGCCATTTCTACAGTTGAGGAAGAACATAGTATATTATTTGTAGAAATTAGGGTTGGATGATCTCACGTCAAGGTCTCAAAATAATTGCTTAAGATTTTAACGTGCAACATTTATCTGAAATTGGAAATGCAGGAGAGTGAGCATGGCTTTATGCGGAGGAAGTCTTGTCCCATAAATCTGTTTAATTTTTTAAAGAATGGTACGACAGAGGATGGTGTCTCCATGGACTTCACTGAAGTATTTTCCAAGATCTTTCCTGGTGGAATTGTTCAAAAGATTACGCCAGGTGGAACCCAAAGTAAGTCGGCCTTTTAAAAGCCAGAGGTAATGGTGAATGATGTTTTATAGACGGAATTCTGTGAACACTGGGCTTGCAAATGCACCAATGGAGTAACCACAATTGTTTACATTTAATTTAATGCATTTGAGTTTTTATCCACACGTTACCAAGATACGCTGAAGCATATAGATTTACATGCTTTCCAGGCAAAACTAAACTGAACTCAATGATGGTAATAGAACAACGTGCAGAATATATCATGTTCAGACAAAAAAAAAGTGTAGAGAAAGGTCTATTCTCAAACTCTGCGAGGTGCATTCATAATTTTTATAACAATGCAGCAGATAATGCTCTTGCAGATTTTGGTGTAGAGTTTCAAAGTTTTGTCTCTTCTGCGATCAATCTTTATTTGGGTCCTTTTCCACAAGTGCACAACAAGACAGAGACGACTCCAAACATGGCTTTAACGTGGCCCGCTGAGTATTTCGCTCAGATCAGAAGAGAGATCAATGATCCGATACATTTCACAGTAGGAACAACACTTCTATTCATTTTGCATCATAATGATTGCATGCAACAATGCCATTATTCCTTCCAATTAAACTGTGCATCAAATCCTGCAAACCACCTGATCAATGAAGGTCAGCCCAATCGACAGCCCGACTTCCTCATGTTTACGAGAACCCGTAATCGTCAACTATTGGGTTCTTACAATATATCCAATTATTCATATTCCAAAGTTAACGTTTATTATCTTTTACAGACATTTTCCATACTTCCTTATCTGTGAGCACTCATTGAATTGTGTTACTCATAGTATTCATTGCTTTAGCTCCCAAATTCTGCTCACCTTACATTTCCCACTGCCCTCATTACAGGAGATAAAAAGGAAGTTAGTTACTCCAAGTTTCTGTAAAGTTCCTAACATCAGCTCTAAAATAATGCTAATTTGATGTTAAAGACTTTATGCGTACTGTTATTGTTTTCAGTCATTACCGAAATAATTGTGTGCAGTTGCTGTTCCACCTGACATTGGAGGGTCAGTTAGTCACTGCCCTTCTGTCATTCAGCTGCATATTATCACATATTGACTTTTGATATGGAAGTTACTGCCCTTATTCTCCTTAACCCTTCTGCCTAATAGGACAACATTTAAAAAAAAAATACGAAAATTTATTCGCTTGCACAGCTCAATGAACTTGACTGATCTTCTAGCGTCTGACAAGACATGATCCCCAAAATTATCATTTGTCTATGTAATTGTGCTATTCTATTATTTTTAACAGTTACTACAAAATTAAGACTGTCTGTTCTCACATATCTCTTGTAAAACTGTGTCCTGCATGCATCTGCAGGTATTGTTGTTTGCAGAAATACCTGTTAATAAGATCGTAAGAGACTTTGTTCAAAGTAGACACTGCTACCTTGAAATTACTCTACGTCAGAGCAGCCATTGTGCTAACAAATTGCCTCAGCTAGCTGAGCATCGGGTATTTAATTCTGTTACTGCAGCCATATTTAGGTCAATGGACGACCACAATGTGCCACATCTGACCAGGAGCTGCCGCAACAGTATGCAACTGAAGATCGGGGATCTCTCTGTGCAACTTGATTCCGGGGATCTGTGGATAATACCTCTTCACCAGTAGTTTTATATCCGGGTATTCCTCTGGAATATCAAGTGATTTTGAAAGACATGATACAAAATGTGTCGCATTATCCATTTTAATTCTCATTCCTCTTTGAATGACACTTCACGCTTCCATCGACATTTTCCTCTTTCAATTGATATCTGCACCGCACCAGAAGACTGTAATTACTGCTTTCCTGAATATGTATCGCTTTTATTTCCTTGCCACTCGCCCCTGAAACTAATGTTGTGCCCTTACCTTTTAATTTCACATTCTGTTCCGATCTTTCCATTTATATTCTTCTCCTTCCAAGAAACTATAATTTCATTCTAATCTAGCATCATTGTATACGTCTCCACTTGAGTTCTTGCATGTTATGTTAATGCAAAATTGCTGATATTCCGGATTTGTGAAGTTTAAAGGTATTAGACTTTGTTGTAGAATCATTAATGCATAGTCACCTTTCCATTTGTTCAACCACATCGAAAGTAATACGTGAACGTGGTTGTAGATTAACTCCCCGTCACGTTGGATTGTCATGCAAAGGTTTCATAACCATAACAGATAACATCATCAGTGCAACGTCCGTGAAGTTTTCTTGATATTTATATGCGTCGGTCTGTTCAGGTAGGTGGCAGCACCTCTGGTTTTGACTTGTAGTGGTTTGAATGTGGGATCTATGTCAAAATACTTCTGTGTGCTATTACGGGTTGAAATCTAAGCCTTTAAGAATTCTCATGCGTGTCACTGTTAAGACTGTCCAAGAATTCTGACGTTGATCAAGTGAATGTGTGCTGCTATTTGCCTGTGTGTGCCGGGGCACATGACAGGTATTTTGTATCGTATATATTTTAGTGTTGCTATCATTTTTATCACGATGTTTTAACTTGTAAATAACTCGAGGAAGAAAGGAGGGAAGAACAAAACTGCGAAAAAGGAAGAGGTCACTGGCATCACCAATCAGGAAATATTCCTGTCTAGGTCATACAATAATGAAGACTGCTGAGAACTCAGTTACAAACTATCTTGCAAATCTGGTTGACACAACATTTACTGAAAATGTTTGGTGCATGGTGTACTTATGATTATCTGTGAAAGATGTATGAAAAACCGGGAAAAAAACACACATTGATCCATGTGTCAGCAAAACAAGCAAATTGAAAGCAGAAATGTTTATTGTGCATACTGCTATCTGTCTAACTTACGTAAAGAAGAGCAGACAGGATTGTTTCCTTGAGACAAAGGGAACGTGATTGCCGTATGTAGATTTAAGAGCGAGATGGATGGCATGGAAGGGAAGACAACTTTCCCCGAGACGGACGGTTGAATTACCATGCACATGGACTTACAGTAACGGGAGAGAAGTTTCAGGAGACTTCTCAGGATTTTTAACGGCAATGTTGATGGAAATGTATAACTCGATGACTGTAAGTGTCCAGAACTCTCTTAGTATTTCATAAATATTTAGAACTGTACTTGCAATGCAAAGACATTGGTCGAAGGGTCAAAAGCAAAATTTGTAAAGTTAGTTATAAGCGAAAGTCGCTGCTTTGTTGTTTCTATTCTGTAATCCTCTATAACTCTGTAACAAAGAACAAAGAACAATGCACCAAGGAAACAGGCACTTTTGACTTATTGACATGTGTCTCCACATTTTGGTCTTTCACAATAAAATTCTTCTCGGTTGCAGGAAACCTAAGCCAGTCTTTCCGTTCTGAAAATTTCGTCGTCATCGTGCTTGTAGAATACTAGTATTATATCTGCTTCCACCAGAACCTCCTCCGACAACGCATTCCAGGCACTCACCACCCGTTCAACACAAAAAAAATGTGTTTCACACACCTCTCCTTAATGTGCGCCGCGGCACCTTGAACCAGTGTTTATTTTTTATCGTAACTGACCCCTTTTGCTGGGCACAAGCCTCATCCTTTCCACTCTACCAATGTCAGTCACAAATTTGTAAAAACATAGTAGGTCACTCCTCAACTTCCTGCGCACCCGTGAAAGCAACCCTTCCCTATCCACACTTTCTTTACGGCTCAAACCCCCAAACAGGAAATGTACCAGTAAGTGGGGCAGGACGATGACTTAGTGGTGAACGGTGCGGTGACTCAGTAGTTAGCACTGCTGCTTCACAGCGCCAGGGCTCTGGCTTCCATTGCAGTCTCGGGCGTCTGTCTGTCTGGTTTTTCTCCAGGTGCTCCAGTTTACTCCCAGAGTATTAGGATCTGCAGTTTAGACGAATTGGCCAAAATAATTGCCCATACTTCTTAGGATTGTGTATGTTGGGTGCATAAAAGTCTGTAAAATGCATACTGAAAGGCAGAAGAACTGTGTGGGATACTCTTCCTAGATGGAGTGTGGACTTTGTCAGCCGAAAGGCCTGTTTCCACACTTTAGGGATTCTATTTTTAAAAACTGTACACTTTCCAGCGCATCCACATACGTTTGCTTGTTTGGTGACCAAAACTCTATTCGGTGTTGCGAGTATGGCCTTATTAAATATCGATAAAACTGCTATCCTTGTCCAGCGCCCGTTGCAATGAGGGGAGGTGTGCAATTGTCTCTTTTTGATAAGCCAGCTTCTCGTGCTGTCATGTTCAACGATCTGTGGACCTTCACATTCAGTACAGTCAAAAAATCAATACCTGAACGTTTCTGCCATGATTCTATAATTTCCATCTGCGCGTACATTGGCAAAATAAATCACCTCACAGTTGTTCCGGTTAAATTCAATCCACCATTTTTGATCCCATGTCTCCAAGTGAGTTACATACTGCTGCGTCCGCTGACAATCCCCCTCAGTAACCGCGAATCCAGCAACCTTTATATGGTCTAAAAACTTACTAATTACACGAGCTACATTTCCTTTCAAATCACCCACATAGATCACGAACAGCAGACGTCACAGCACTGATTCCTGTGGAATACCAAGAGTCACAGTTCGCCATTCTGAAAAAAAAACGCCCTTCACCGTGATCACAGACCTTACATGAAGTAGTCAGTTCAGTATTCAACTTGGAAACTCACCCCTGTAACATATGACTTTATGTTTTGTTGCAGTCTGACATGAACAACGCATCCAGTATTCCACATATGGCTGAACTAAAATCTAGGGAGAGCAGCGCTTTCAGAGTATCGTCTATCTAATATATTTAGAGGTGCAAAATGTGGGCATGGCGATGAGTCATGCTGAGAATCTGGCTGTGCACTGTGAACCTCTTGCGCTGTGTCTGAAGATAAGAGACAATGTGCATCCCCTCATGCCTTTGTGGAAAAGAGGTTTGCGGTCCAGAACTGTGCACGTTGTTTCAATTATTTAATATTCAGAATGTTCATGTCTCTGCACAATACTCACATTTCATTCTATTTGATACATGTCGAATGAATAAATAAGAAAATTATTGTCAAGTGCAGTTGTTTTTGGGGTCGGAGTTGCACATCACTCTTCACAGTTTTCTAAGAAAGTGATATGATGACCAGAGCTGAACACTGTGCTTCACTTGTAGTCAACTGAATCACCGGCTGGGGCCAGAGCGGTGAACAACGAAAGTGAAGCTTCTTGTACGTATCTTAGAACATCAGGAAACGTGTCATGATGCCTTTCCAGAAATCACCAAAAGGAATGTTGACTAGCACGTGCGAACACTAATAGGGAATTTTATCAGGAGTTTGCTGAACCCATTTTGTTTTAATCTGGCCCAAGGCACAGACATACATGGACATCATTGTCTCCACTCGCTCAGTTATTAACTACAGTACCTTCATTATGTTTTAACTTGTTCGTGAATCACTGAGCCTCAAATCGTCTCTCGCGTTTGCATGGAAAAAAACATTTTATGCCATGAACCCAAAATATTGTAGCGGTTTACCATCACAAAAATCAGTTTATCCCATGCAAAACCGACTTCCTTCTGTTTGGGTTAAAATTATTCTGAACAAGAAATCCAGACAGAGTGATGAAAAAATTGTTTTTTTTTACGTCATTCTGTCCACGATCGTGTTTGCTGATCTTTGTGCTTGTCCATTTCTCGTTCTTTCTTTGTTTCGTTCGTTCTTTCTTCTTCCTTTCAGTCTTCTTTCTTTCATTCACCACTTCATACTTAATTGTATCTCTCTATCTGTTTGCAGTTAGTGCCAGGGTTTGACTTTGTTTTTCCATCATTCCCTCTCTCAGTCTGATTCAATCATGTCCGCTTTATTTCCCCTGTCATTATCCTGTTGCGGAAAAAGTGAGGTCTGCAGATGCTGGAGATCAGAGCTTAAATGTGTTGCTGGAACAGCGCAGTAGGTCAGGCAGCATCCAGGGAACAGGAGAATAGACATTTCGGGCATAAGCCCTTCCTGAAGAAGGACTTATGCCCGGAACGTCGGTTTTCCTGTTCCCTGGATGCTGCCTGATCTGCTGCGCTGTTCCAGCAACACATTTCAGCATTATCCTGTTGTGATAAACTCCTCCACGTTACTGTTTTCGCCAAATTCCTGGTATGCTGTTGTCTGCCTGACCCTGGCATAACTATCCCACAGAATAATGAGGTATTTCCCCATGAATCTGGTTATCGTTTGTAAAATATTTGCATCTGTGGCTGATCTTCTCTAACAAGTGTTGTGATGCTCTCTGAGGTTTTTTAAAACATGAAAAAAGAATAAGCTCGCCACGAATATGAACGAAACGATTATTGACTTTCTGTGGAAAACAAGCACAACCGTGTTATTGCTGAAATTCCAATTACAGTCAGTTTAGATTTCTAAATATTGTTATCCGTTAGATGCAGATATCTTTCCTGAGTGCAACGCATAAGTTATGAAAATGACCAGCTTCACTCAAAGTATTTAAAGAATGTAGCCTGAACCCTAACTTTTTTTTTATTTCAAAGGCAGATGTGAGTGGATGTTTAATGTATGATGCAGCTGGTCAAACCAATCAACCTTAAGCAAAAGAGAACTTATTTAAGCATGGCAGTTAAGACATTCCAAATGAAAGCAGAACTTAGAATAGCCTATTGGAAAACTTATCAGACCCGATACAGTAGCTATTTTTAATTTTCTTTTCTTATAGAATAAGATTCAATAATCACACCCTGGCAAAAAAAAAGTTAAGACCAAGACAGATTCTTACAGGCAGGAGGCAACGACATCCACAGAGAAGATCTGAAAAGAAATTCAGAGGACGTTTTACTGGAGTTCCCAACTCTCCTGGTTGTTACAACCTATGACTGTTACAGGTAAAACCGAATAGAAAAGAAAATATGTACTGCGGGAAATTAGTGCTCACCTTCCCTTATTAATGCAGACTCTTCGGCAAATCTGCCGTTATGACCTCTCATTTTTCAAAGGATAACATAACCTTGGAAAATAAAAGAAATGACTGTTTCATTATTCATGCAAAAACAGAAAACTAACGTGTCTAAAGTTTCTGATAATCATATACATGTCAAGACAAGACTAGTATTTCTTATACACTTCTCGATAGCAGTTGCAATAATTAGCCTTGACATTATTACAGGTCCCTTCAGAATCTGAATAATGCAGAGTGAGTTAACTAACTTGAGCTTTAGCCTCAACAGAGATCGGTTTGAATGCAATGCCACAGTTAATTGAGACACAGCAGATAAAATATTCCATTGAGCCTACCAAATAACGTGGTCATTTTTCTTTTGGACTTCAATCATTAAAACTGTATGATGTCATTGACGGCAATCCGTGTGACTTGTTCTGATTTATGATGACACACCACAGAAGCAGGTCGAACTTTATACAAGCTTCAAGTTTCTTAAGTGTGGACATTGGCAATGACTACAGAGAAAAACAGTTCGCCTCAAGCCAGGAAAAGTCAATGCACTTGTGAAGCAAGACTTGGAAAGAAGTCCAAGTTTTAGCTAGGAAGTTGCAAGAAACATTCATGCAGTACATTATTTATGCCGCTTAATGACATGTTTATTACTGAATCTCCCACGTGGAAAGCAAATAATATGTTTCTGTCAAGGTCACACTTCAAACGGCATTAATTGGAATGAATTAAATAATGCAATCTCGACAAAAGCCTGTCACATATTTCGATAACTGCCGTCAGTGACTCGGAATATTGCAGCTCCAAGTTTGCTCACTGCCTACCAGCACAGGTAGGAGTACGACAGAATGCTCTCCAAATGTTCAAAGGAGTGCAACTCTAACAAGGTTTCAATAGCTCACATCTAACCTAAGGCAAAGCGAGCCCATTTGATGCAGAATTATTCAACGATTTATGACATTTAATTTCTTTATTACCCATGCAATTTGCGAGAAGTTGCATATTCTACAAACTGCACTGCATGAATGAACAATGTTATTTTGACAAAAAAATCTCATCTCGCAATGTACCTCAGGTCGTGACAAAAAGGCAAGAGAATGCACCAGGAGCAGAAGACAGATCTCGGCCAGATGTACCATGGCTGATGTCTTGTGAAACTCAATATTTCTACCTTTCTCCCATTATAGTAATCAATTTGCTTAACATTCACAAAAAATGGTTCTTCGACTTAAATTATCACATGACATCGAGTCAACAGCCGTTGGCAGAAAGTACTTCTGAAAATCTCCAACACTTTCTGTCCAGATATGTGTTTGCCACTTCTTCTGAACAATCGGGTCCTATTTTTTCTGATTATCTATAATACGTATGGAAGCTGCAACAGGTGGATATCGTTCACGTTCATCTCTTTTTTGTTTACCGTTCATCTCTTGAATATTTTGCTTGCAATGTCGCTAACATTCAAGCCCCGAGGGATAATAAGCGTATTTGTTGTTATTTCTACTGTCACATTAACCTCATGTGTGTCTGTGTGCACGACAATGCTGGATCACAGAGCCAGGCAGAGAATTCGTATTACCAAGAACTCTGAGACAATTGAAGTGTCATCGAGATGTGGCGCTCATCATAGAATATCTTCAGCATGGAAGCAAGGAATTCAGCACGTCGAGTCCATACCATAGCTCTGAAGAGCATCCCACTCACTCTTACACACAAGCCGATTACTGCCATGCAGCATTCCTATGTCCAATCCACATAAACTCAACATATTTGGACTGTGGGAGGAAACTAATGTAAACACAAGGCGAATGTGCAAACATCACACAGACAGTCGCCCGAGGCTGAAATCGATCACGGTTCTCTGAGTCTGTAAAACTGGGTAACAACGGAGCCACCGTGCCACCAAATGGAAGGCAAATGAGAAACAGCATATGTGGAACTAGGAACAGTCAGGGAAGGAACCACAATGAAAATATTGAATGAATGTTCCTTTGTTGTTCGGCACGAACAGACGAAACCAATTTGATTGAGAGATTGAAGTGCAGAGTGACTGAGAGAAAAACACGCACGGGAAACAACATTTCAGATATTACCAAAATGAAACAGTGTGGCGTCACTATACATTGGGCCCACATAAATTATCTCAAACACAATGAAAACAGATAAGGAAGTTTTATGATGAACTGTACACAATACTTTTGTTTTAACTGATTCACTTCGGACTTTTCCGTAACATATCTGGTTATTTCATCAGTACAATTCAGACCAGCAATTCCTCGCCATTCGGATACTACCCCAAGGGCTTGATTTGGACACTGCAGAATCTGGTGCAAAAAACGATACTGTCTTGGTCAGGCAAAGTCTTGTCCAGTGACCTCAAACTCAGTCCTGTGCAGAATACTCAAAACAAATGACTTCGATTGGAAGGGGGAAAGAGGTATGAATCACAGCTGTAATGCTATTTACGTAATGTCTAAATGGAAACTGATATTGAGAAGAAAGCTTGAAAACAACGTGCAGTTACAGTTGGGTATCTGGATTAAAAGTACTGAATCAACGTGAACAGGAACTTAGAAGAGTGCTAGGGATCTAATGAAATGCGATGAATGATAATGTTATTTCCGATGTAAGTATTGTTTGAGCGAGCCTTACATCAGCGCTGTGCATGTTATTGGAGGATATTCCGAGCAACAGGATTTACATGTATTTGGAAAGCCAAGTGCTGACTGGGCGATCGGCAACATGGCTTTGTGCGTCGGAGATCATATCTCACGAATTTGATTCAGATTTTTGAAAAACTAACAGAGACAATTGATGAGTACACAGTGGTAGATGTCATCTTTCCGGACTTTAGTAAGGCGTATAACAATGTTCCTCATGGGGGAATGCTTAATGCGATTAGATTTCAGAGAGTGAAGCGAGAACTACCGTTTGGGTACAGAACTGTCTTTATGATAGAAAGAAGAGGC